>NC_032013.1:18895490-18895847 GCF_001865875.1 Lupinus angustifolius | reverse complement strand
ATTTTGAAATATCTAAAAGGTACAACTGACGTTGGATTGTGGTACCCTAAAGAAAGTATATGTGAACTGGTTGGATACTCGGATTCAGATTTTGCTGGATGCAAATCTGAGAGAAAAAGTACAAGTGGTACTTGTCACATTTTAGGCAATGCTTTAGTTTTTTGGTCTTGCAAGAAACAAGCATGTATAGCTCTAAGCACTGCTGAGGCTGAATACATAGGAGCAGGTAGTTGTTGTGCCCAAGTGTTGTGGCTTAAGCAACAATTACGAGATTATGGCTTAGACTTAGGCTGCACTCCGCTGAAATGTGATAATACTAGTGCTATTAATCTCACAAAGAATCCGATTATGCATTCT
>NC_032013.1:18894850-18895390 GCF_001865875.1 Lupinus angustifolius | reverse complement strand
CATGTTATCTCATGTGTAACACCGCGAATTTTATGATTTGGAATTATAAGATTTTATTAATATTTTTATTAATTATATATTCGAAAATGAATTTCTGGGAAATTTCGGTAAAGAATTAGACGAAACTCTAGTTGAGTTTTAGTCTTGAAATATTGTTTCCTATTTTGTGGTAAATTTTGGTAATTTTCGGAGACAGTCGGTTCTGAACCACTGTCAGGGCCGAAATCCACCCGGTACGGCTCAAAAAGTGGTTTTTGAGTTCCGTAACTCGGAATCGAATTCCGATCGCACCGTTGGCTTCGTAATTTCATTTCGAGTCAATATAGACCCTGAATACACTCATACCTATTTTCTAAATATTTTTCACTCGGAATGCCGAAATCCGAAATTGTAATCGGATATTACGATCGGGCGATTTATAATATCCGTTCGGGTATTAGCCGATAATCCTCGAGCATGATTATCGTGCGTATCCGTGAGGGGTCATTTCGCATTGGGATGTGAAAGTTGACTTCCATAAAGTAAACCTCACATCACTCA
>NC_032013.1:18873855-18894750 GCF_001865875.1 Lupinus angustifolius | reverse complement strand
TCTTAGTGGAAAAATCTCTTGTGCGGCAAGAGTACTGGATGTAACCTTCGGTGGACAGGAAGGTGAACCAGTATAAAAACTCCTTGTGTACTCTCTTCTCCTTATCTCTTTCATTTTATTTCCTATTATTTTTCTGCATATTATTCCGCTGCACTTTAACTTTGATTTTGCAGAAAAAGTGGCCATTAGTTTAAGACAACTAATTCACCCCCCTCTTAGTTGCACTCTGATACTAACAGCCACTTCCTATGAAAATTTGGGGCATAAATTTCTAGAGCGTTCACTATACTGGGATAGACGTGCATGACCTTTAATGCACGAGCTTAACAGAATACACCTTTGAAAAGGTTGTATGTGGTTTGATGCCGGATATAGAGTTCAAGACTACGAGTCACTCTAGTAAAATCTGGATCTTATTCACTATACAAAAGTTCAAGTCGAATGACATATTTATTTATGCACAATCTTATTGAGACCACAAAATTCCCGGAAATCGTTTTTAATTTCAAGTGGGGAATTGTTGGAATTTTTTGAAAAATGATGACTTTTAATGTTGTTTAAATGCACATTAAAGTGACCATTAATGGGGATTCTTGGGGATGTGAAATGAAAAACTCCCCAAGTCTCACATTTCTTGGAGGAGAGAAGTTGATAGGCTTTATAAGCCTTAAGTTACAACCTTGGGGTGTGCCCCAAGGGGTACAATGAGTTTTGTGAGTGGTTGAGGACTCACACAAACAAAATCCCTCCACACACGCATGCGCACACCACCACCATCCCCTACTACGCCACCATCCGACCGACTCAATTCGTGTTCGAGTCGGGCTTGGGCCCAACATTCTTTTTTAAATGTTTTTTTGGGCCTTTTAGGCTTGGACTGTATGTTGACCAAGTCAACACACACATGTAACACGCTTGGGTGGTGATAGAGTCGTTGGAAGAGGAGATCTCGGCCATTATGATAGAGTCGTTGAGTGGTAATATTTTGTACCGTTGGATTATATAGCCGTTTGATTTTTTGCACCGTCGGATGGGGAGTTATTGGAGGCCTCAGGCTATAATTAGAGCCTTCCTCCCCTCATTATAATTTGCACCAAGTTGAAGGTGTTTACCTCTCAACTTTTCTTTCTCCCGCTTATATTTCGCCGATGTATTTCCGGCAACCTTCTTCCCCTTTCATTTTGTGACACTTGAGAATTAGCACATGCAGCCAAAGTAGGAATTTCGAGAACTTCTACTAGTAGTCAATATTGTGGGAAAATAATTTGTACGGGTAGCCATACTATATGAATTCGAGAATTGACACTGGTAACCATATTGTGGGTGTATTAGAGCGACTCTTACAGTGTAATAAGACATCGTATAATAGAGAACTGAGCTGTTTTATCTCGGGGACAACGTGGTTGATAGTCTGCTTGCACAATTTTAGAAGTACTAAAGAGAGGGACCTGATCGTGACTCAGTTGGTAAGGATTATTTCGTGCCATTCAAAATTGTTGCGAGCTACGGTAACAAAAATTTCAACGAAAGAATGAATGAATTGAATGGATTGAATGATATTGAATCAATTACAATGTTATATGAAAGCCTTATATAAAAGGAAGGGAAACCAACTAACCTAACAACTAAAACTAACTAAACCAATAAAAGGTAAGTGAGTTCAAACTAATTACTAGCCTAATACAATATTAACCTAAAATACCAAAATATATTTCAACACCCTCTCTCAAGCTCAAGAGTGGATTTTGACAACTTCCAGTTTGGATAAAAGATAAATCAATAGGAAAGGCTTCAAAGCCTTTGTTAGTAGGTCTGCCACTCGACTTGCTTCTTTGTACTTCACCTTGGCGTTTGAATTGAAATGCTTGGCCATGGTCCATAATTCTTGTGCAAGACCTCTAATGAAATATAGTATAGCTTATGCTTCCTTTCAAGATAAGAATGGTTCAAGAAATGAAAGAAAAAAAGAAAGAGGGGATGGACTTAGAAGGAGGAAAAAAGTGAAAGAATGGTTATGAGATATTCAATGAAAAAAGAAGAAATAAAAGAATTCTTAGAAGAAAATTAGTGAAATTGAAAATAATGATGTTGTTCATCAAGAACCAAAACAATAGAAAGAAGATCAAATGAGATAGAATGTTATTATTGCTCAAGAATACCATCTTGGCTTCTTAGCCAAAGAATGAAAAAAATTTAGAATATGATGAAATATGAATACTACTTGTTAAAGAATAACAATACTCAAGAATACCACCATCTTGATTTCTTAGCCAAAGAATGAGAGAATTATTAGAATGTTATGAAATATAAACAATACTTATTCAAGAATAACAATGCTCAATAATACTATCTTGGTTTCTTGTCCAAAGAATGAGAGAAATATGGGCAATATTTGCCTCAATAATATCAAGAAGAATATGACGAAATATGAGCAATTTTTTCTCAAGAATAACTAGAGAAGAATATCATGAAATATGAGCAATTTTTACTCAAGAATAACAAGAGAAGAATCTAATGAAATATGAATAGTTTTTGCTCAAGAATAAGAAGAGACACATATGATGAATTATGAGCAATAATTTCTTCAAGAATAACAAGAGTTGAGAAAATATAAGCAACGACGAACTATAACTCAGTGATGCTAAAGGATGATCAAATTTGCAATTAGCACCAAAGTTACATACTCCCCTTTGTGCATAATGAGTGCAAGGTGCTGCACCCACAAAATATTGGCATATTTCGGAGAACCAAAACCTCCAAATCTGGTAAGGAGGAAAGAAAGCATCTTCATATGGCTAATCCAAGATTCATCTCCATGTGATACATTTTTGGAAGCCATGAAGTTGGATTTTGAATGCTTGATAGTTAAACAACACACCATGAAAGACATAATTACATTGCTCTAATATCATATTAGAAATCAAAGAGTAAGAAAAGATGTGCATTTAATTGATTGAATGATATTGAATCAATTAAAAATTTATATGAAGACTTTATATAAAAGGAAGGAAAATTAACTAACATGACAACCAATACTAATTAATAAACTAAAAGGTAAGTGAATTTGATCTAATTACTAACCCAATATAATATTAACCTAAAATACTAAAATATATCTCAATACTAAGTGTTAGTTATAGTTTGTTAGTCCTATTATCTAATCATATAAATAATATATTGATAGTCACTCAATACTCATAGGGATATTGACACAATTGGTCAAATCTCATTAAGAAATGCTTGTGTTTTCTTCCATTCTATCTATTCTCTTGTCTTTATTGGATTATTCTAGCGAATCTTGTGCAATTATGATTTTCACTTCACCAACAATCTCTAGCATGAGTGATTAGGACCTGACCCTATCCGTTCACCCGACATGGCCCGATCATGATTGGGCTCAAATAGGGTCAGGTCTGATCGGATCTAGGGCCAGTTTCGGGTTTAAAAAATAGACCCGATCAATACTCAGGGTCGGGTAGGGACCAAACATGACTCGGCCCGTCTCGTCCCTTAGTCACTCACTCATCATGTTTGTATGTGTTTCTACTCAAATGTGTATAGAGTAATGATACTTTTTGGTCAAAAGTATCATTGATTCTCTAATTTTTATCATATATACATGATTAATAATATATATATATAAGCACATATATATATATACACATATATCATTTTATATGTCAAATTACATATTCATAATAATAAATAATATTGAGAAGTCTTTATGTAAAATGAGCGTGCATTATATTTAACTGGGTCTAGCGTCGGGTCGGGTTTAAAGGCTTACCCGATCGACATTTAGGGTAGGGTTAGCTTCGAGTCTAGAGTCGATTCAGGTTCAAAAAAATAACGCGATCAATATTTAGGGCCGGATAAGGACAAACCTTGACCCGTTCCAACCCGGCTCATGCTCACCCCTAATCTCTAGTATCTTACTAGGATTTTTCTATGTTGTTATTCTCACTTATACTCAGGTACTCATATTTATATTCCTCAAAATTTACCTTTTTATAGTAGAAAGGAGGAGGAGAGTAATATTTATACATCGACAATATAAATATTTATACATATTCACTATATAATCCATTGTTCGTTTGGATTACTTTTTTTGAATACTCAATAATAATAAAATATGAATGATGAATAATGTAGTGTATAAAAATCATACAATGAATACATTTTTTTTTCTAAAAGGAGAAATGATTCTTATGATGAATAATTAATGTTCCTCATATTTTTAAGACATTCTAAAAATGTTATTTTCACATTTATTGATTGGACTTCAAAATCTTCAAAAGTCAAATGAATAATCCAAAGACTTTAAAAAAACTATCATTAAATATATTCAATAAATCATATACCAAGATTGAATAGTTATCACCTCCCCAATTTAGTTACTTATTAATTGTTAGAAAGATTGGTGCATGCCAAAGCTGCAACATTCTCAAGTCTGAAATAAATAAATCTTGTCACAGTATTTGTATTCTTCCCTATTCAAGATTTCCCCATTTCATGATCAACCAGCTATGTAATGTCTACGATCTGCTCTACATATAATTTTGTCACGACACAATGTATGACGCAGATACTAGTTACTTTACTCGTTAATACATACAATAAATTAGCATTCGATTGTGAGATATCTCAATTATTCAAAAAAAATGCAGCTCACAAAAATTGGCACGAGGCATGCATAATTTAATATTTATTACTAAAAAATCATTAGACGCCTAAGCCGGGTTCTATCTCTTAATCACTTTTTTAAGAAATGATCCATACTTACTCAACTATCGATATTTTCATATCATCAAATTTACACAATATTAGTATATCTACATAGATAAAGGTTATAAATTATGAAGAAAACAAACATCATTCAATTAAAAGTAATTAAAAGTAATATATGTAATTTGAACAGACACATTTAATTCAAATTGAGTTGAGAATGACATATGTCACTTTTTATAATATATATAGTTAGTGTAAAAATTTATAAACAATTAATATATATTTACTATTTATTTATATTTCTTTGAAGAATTAATTATAATTAAACGTGATAGTGAATAATGCATTGA
This sequence comes from Lupinus angustifolius, assembly GCF_001865875.1. Classification (NCBI taxonomy): domain Eukaryota; kingdom Viridiplantae; phylum Streptophyta; class Magnoliopsida; order Fabales; family Fabaceae; genus Lupinus; species Lupinus angustifolius. The sequence goes on along the minus strand of NC_032013.1, from coordinate 18,889,672 downwards.
TAATATATAAAAATCCAGTTTTGTGTAGAAAAATGAGAGGGAGATAAATGGGGTAATGTGGATGCAAGATATCATGAGTCAAACTACCTATCATAAAAATAATAAGACCTTCCATTAGATCTATTATACATATACATACATTATATTTATGGTACATTTTATATGTATTTATATTACAAATCAAATGAAAAGGAAAAAGAATAAGAAAAGCAAATTTAAAAAAAAAAACAAAACAAGCACCAAATGTGACTTGAATGTTTCCACATTGGAATGAAGGAGAACAGTTAAGAGAGAGAAAAAAGGAAATTGAGAAACATGAATTATATATCTTCTAGGTGCATGTAGAAGGAGCAAATCCCACAGTATATTGAGCCAAATCAAATTCCCATAGATGATTTTGTTGCATAATGTTGCCTACAACAGAGACACCAGGTCCATTTATTGGAATAATTCCAATGCACTTCACTTCTGGTGCAACATCAATAATGTAACTTTTCACTGGTGGCTCAAATCTTGCACCTCCAGCAAAATGGAACACTAATCTTGGCACTGTACTCATGTTAAACCCTTCAGAAGAAAAGCAAAACTCTAATCCTCCAAAATCATCAAAAATCATGTTAACATTGGTTAGAGACTTGGTCAAAGCCTCAAAAACTGGCTCATAAGCTTGTGTGACTAGTTGTGTTAAGGTTGTTCCTGAGTCAAGTATAACACCTCCATTAGCATCAAAATCCCAAACATGAGGTGGGATTTTAAGCATTTGGCCTCCAATTGAGATGCCTGTAATATTCACACCATAAAATGGAGGGAACAAAAGAAGTTCTGTTTTTTTCATTTCACCTAACAATTTGGCATTGTTTGTACCAAAAGTTAGATAATTTGAGACATTTTTGTTGCTCAAATGATCCATTAGACAATAGGAGAATTTTCCACCATATTCTATGACTGATTTTTCAACAAATGAGTCCTTGCCATAGCCTAGACCCAATATGCCACCAGTTTCTTCATTGAAGGTTAGGCCATTGTGCATTGATTTTGTGCATCCAATTGTCAGATTGTGTAGTTTCCCTTTATTTCCATTTGTGATATCTACTGTAATAGTGTCAGTGCCAAAGTATCCCTTAGCAGAAGATCCATCAATATAGCTGTCAAGGATAAGATCAGAGAAATCAATAATTGAACATTGTGGACAAACAAATTCATGTAATTCAGCTCATCACAATTGAATGGCCTTTAGTTTTGATTGAAAAAATGGATCAAACACTCTTAAATGAACACTACATGGAAATACTTTTGCTGCACTTTTCAGGTTTATAAAGTAAATTATCCATACTTCGTACGATCAACCTGGAAACTTTAGTAACAATGTTTCGCTGGGATCATAAAGAAACATTTTTTTCTTCTAAAATTCAACAATTAAGCTTTTATTTCACTAGATAGAGATAAGATCCTCTCCAGTAATGAAGTGACAAGTACACATAAAACAAGAGGAAAAAATAATATAATTCAACACTTTTATTCTTGAGATATAATAAGATGACACTTTTACCCTTACATGCAAATGTAAAAGTGATAATGCTGTTCTAACATTAATGTGTAAAAACATGTAGACGGGGTTCTTAGTGGCAGAGATTAAACAAAGGATTATGTTCCCACATGCCATAGATGTAGAAATGTGGGTCATGTGATGTTCACCTACTAACATTAATTCTCATTTAATAACCATAGTTGGGTGCTGGAAAGAATGGTTGCTGCCTTGCTGGGTCACCAGCAAGTGCAGGGACACCTTTTGTGCTTGTGTCTGTGTGTAAGGGGTACCTTTTTGTTAATATGTCTAAGAATGGCATTTTTTTTTAATTTAATACGAAGCACATATTAGATCTTTGATCATGTTTTCCTTATAATTAGGCTTATTATAAATACATACACTTACGATTTTAAGTTGCTATGATAATAATATAATAATGCCTATCAAACTAGTGAAACCAAATCATTAGATGTGGCTCAATCGACAACATGAGTTATCATATATCCGTGACACACATTGTCTTTATATAATAATATGAAAGCAATAATGTTTTATGTATACAATATTTTATTTTTTTCTAGTCATATATATCCGAAATAATCCTGTATGAGTTAGGAAAATTCATAAAATACCCAACAATGATTATATCGATGTCCTTTTGAATTTTTTATATGATATATTTGTAATACGTGTAAAAATGAAAATTAAGGGGTAGAAATAATTCAAATACAAACAATACAATTCATGAAAATACCACTTAAAAGACAACAAAAAAACAGAAACAACAACCAAACGTAAACATCTTTATTTTGCAAGTACTATTGGCCGGCTTTTCTTTTATGATAGATAAATGATAGTATGTTAATATTTTATAGTGGATAAGATTTAAACTCTTAATTTCCTTATCATTTCACCCCCTCAACCCCTTCATCCTTAAACTTTTTATCAATCCACTACCTTTTCACTTACTTTTAAAATGGAGTTTGACTTATTACTAGTTTGGTGAATGTTTGTAGGATAATGTTTAAAGATAAGAAAAGATCAATTTTGTATTGAAAAATATTGTTTCACAATTCTAAAAGGGTTAAGCTTAGTTTTCCAAAATTGATTTTTTTATTTTATATTCCTTAAAGAATGCTTAGCATTGTTAATATAAATATATTGTTTAGAAAAGGACATACTTCCCCGGTGGCCTTTATGGTTTTCTCCATTTAAAAATAAAACAAAATTTGAGATTCCTAATCATAATGCAGATTAGCTATCCAATCAAATAAAATTATGACAAATTTTGAGTAATAAGAAATATATATGTTAATTTTTGTCAAAATTTTATTGGAATGAGATAACTAAAACATACTTTTACAGGACAATTGAATTTCATTCCCTAATGATAGCCTTTAGATATTTTCTCTCTGTTTTCCCCAATTCATTACCAACAATTGTTTTCCAAAAGCAAGAAAACAGAAAAGACTTTAATTGACATCAATGCTTGTTCCAACTTCCTTATTACAAACTCTATTTTGTCATTTCTGAAAATTTTCTCAGTCCTTCAAATGTTTTCTTCTTTCGTAACAAGCCCATTAATTTAATTTTCCAAATCACGCAAAAAGTCAAGAATCAATGAAGAAAGAAATTCACCCAAAAGAAATAAAACAAAGGATTGAAAAAGCAAGAACAATTACAAACCTGATATCATATAGGCAGGGATCAGAATCTCTAGGACACTCAGCAAGAGAAAAGAGATTGCTGAGATCAATCTTGCACTTTTCAGAAGAACATGCCACTATTTCAAATGACCCAGAACGTTTAGGACAAAACACCCCATTACAAGGGTTAGTCTTGGTCTTTCTCCTAGTCCGGTGCTTGGTTTTATTCTTGGACTTAGACCTAGACTTGTGTCGGGACCTGGAAGACTTTTTCCTAGAACTTTTTTTGCGGTGTTTTCGGACACCGCTTTTCTCCGTATCAGGAGCATCCTTGCAATTAAACCATGTCAATTCATTCCCCGTATCAGCAAGAAGCCATAACTTCTGGCTTGGTGATCCAACTCCAACTTGAACAAAATACTCACCAAGACCATAATCTGCACCAGCATGCATTGACATTTGAAACGTTTCAAAGTCCTTTCTTCTATGGCTAGAAATTGAATGGTTGAAACCCCATCTTTGGTTAATCCTCATACGTCGAATATAGTCCCTATGAATGAAACCCTTCATAGCTTCAACCTTATCTAAATCACCACCACCATTTCTAGAAAAACGTGCATCATGTCTATGCACAAGTTCTAATCTCACCTTATAACCCTCATCTTCCTCACCATCATTGTTTTCCTCCTTATTGAATCCATGAACAATGATGGGTATCAAGAAAAAGAAGATGATGAGGATTTGATTAGTGATATTACTCCATTGCATCCTCTTCCTCCTCATCTGCATATAGAAAAAATGTGTGTGTTTTTGTTGTGTATGTTGTTTGTTTTATCACACCACAAAAGGGTGGGTAGGGAATTGGAATAAAGGGTTGGAAAGAAGAGAATTAGAAGAGGCTATAATAAGAAAGAGATTGAGCTGGTTTTGTTGAAGATAGGTCCATTTTAGAAGGAAGAAGAGGAGAAGAGAGGGATTGTAAAACAGAAGAAACAATGATATGAGATTTTGAGAGGTACAGAAAAGAGTAGGGCCTTTGTTTTCGCCTTTCAAGTTGAGTCTTTTGCCTATATTTATGTATGTATATAAATATTTGTTAATTAACTCTTGTTTTTTTGTTTTTGTGTTGTTGTGTGTCTCTCCCTCCTTCAAGTCTTGTTTTTGTTTGTTTTCAATTAACTAACTTGTTTCAGCATGTGATTATAATAGTAATTGTGCCTGCAAGATTATAATTTTGTGATTTTTTTTATAAGAGAGAGGATTCACATTAAAAAAATTATTCCACACTTAGCTATATATATATATTATAAAAATCTAATGATTTAAATTAATGAGTAAATATAAATCATTAGATATTCATAGAATATATGACTAAAATATTAAGTTATTTCTTTTAACTTATTTATAGAGTAAGTGAATCCCTTCCATTTTTATAATATGAGAAATTTTCCTTAATATGCTGTAATGGGGGTAAACTTAAACACAACCAATTTAGAACACTACTATATACTACTAAATCTAGTATTTTTTTGTTTGAAAACTTTTTTAATGTTTTGGTATGGATGGTTTAGTTTGTGTTTATGATTACTTATGATTTTACATATGTTTGATTATAAATTGAAAAAAAAATAAATGCGTATTTTGAAGATGTGAAATTTTACTCCATTTTCTTGATTTATAAGCTTTTTTATAAACTAACATCAACTAATTCATAAAAAAGCTGCTCAATAAGCAAATTAAAAAAATTGATTTATTAATGTTATAAGGCCTTATTAAATCCTCAAAAATGTTAATAATTTAATTCTTATAAATAATATTTGTTGAGAAGAACAAACATACACTTAAAGAGATAAATTATTTATCGATGCCTTTAGTAACACAAAAAACCATGAAAGGAATAATATTAGCTATAAATAGGAACATGAGTGGGGTTTAGAGATAATAGGACCATTGAAATGAAGCATATTTTGACTTTGCTAAAAATGGCCAGTTGGCTGAAAGTGAATGGTTAAAATATATATGCGCGTTAATGGAGGAACCAAATTTTGATACTACTAATTTATCATTAATAAGATATGTTTTATAATTTATCACCAGATAAGATATTCAAAGCAAAATAATGTTTTATAATTAACTCTGTTGACTATTAGTCATGTAAATGATGAGGAACAATTATATAACTCGGATCTGAAGTCGGTCAGGTTGGAATTAATATTCCAACGAAAAGAACAGGAAAAATAGGAAATAAAAATGGTAAAGAATTTTTATGTTGTCATTGTATAATTTACTATTCATTGTCAATTATAATTGATTCTTCATAAAAATAAAATAAATAAATATATTAAATAATTTATTGACTGTTTATATATTTTTACCGGTATATATATTGTACTCATAAAAGTAAACAGGTATAGTTTATTAAGAAAGCAAGTTCATTTTCTTTATTTAAGCTCGCCTGAATGACAATAACTCCTACATGCGACTTAATATTAGTGACTTTAAAATAATAAATATATGCATCTTATTCTACAAACATGAATGGATCCAAAATTTTAATACGAGAGAGTCGAGACTAATTATAAAGAGCTATAATTTATATATTATAATGAAGAAAAAATTAATTAACTATCACATAAATCTCAAATAAAACGAATTTGATGTATAATTAACATAATAATATAATATAAACTACTTCAACATCTATACTTGCTACTATATAAAGTCAACATTATTCAGAAATATTTAAATAATTTAACATACATAATAATTTTTAGATTCCAAAATTGCCCTTCTCAATATCCAACTTTTTTTATAACCAAATTTTTCGTACACTAAATTCCTTTGGAATGTTTCAGAAGTTGCATGGGTATTGTTACGTTTGACAATTTTATTATACCTTTGTTACATAATTTTAACGATGTCCGTTATTCATCATAGGCACATTATGTCCACAACAGTAACAAACATGAAAGTAATAACTTTAATTTTTAATTATTACTTTTGATTTGTAACGTTAGGTAGTTTTATAAATAATGAATTTGTAACGCTTAGTTGTTATGGTTGATTGAAAGCTGTGTGAGTTATAAAAAACGGGCATACAAATGAATTTTACTTAAAGTGTATATACTGAATTTATAATATTCATGTTGAATGTAACGTTGAGACCGGAAGTGGGTGACATTATCACTAGATAGATTTCTTTGTTGAACTTTTGTTTTTAATTTTCTATCAATATTGATATGGATGATTCAATTTTTCAGAAATGAACTCCAAGGTGAAGGTTCTGGACAAGGCAACTAGGGATCACAAACTGGTGAATTTGTACAGTAAGCAATTCAATGCTTAATAATTCAACGAGTTCAATAATAATGAAGTTCAGACCATGATTTCAGTATATACACTTTTTGTGCTTTCAATTGATGTTTATTGTTTATATTTCGTATGAATTTATGTTTTCCTGTCCCAAATGTAATAACTTACAAAGTGTTAAGATTATTCATTTGGATTGGATGGAGACAAAAACTCTTCTCATTTTGATGTAAGCTTAATTTCATTTTTTTCATTTTCATGTTTGTCAATCATATATAACTAAACAATGTTTATAGTCACACACCAGACATATTAAAACACAAATTCAGCTTATTTAACAAATAAGTCAAGATTTTCAGTCAAAGCAGAGAACCCTTGCCTAATAGATCAAATTATTGAACTATTAACTTTCTAATTTACTCAATTCATTGAGCCCTTATGCAAGCCAGCTTGTACAGAACAATGTACCATTTTTAGTTGCCAATTGTTCCACATTTTTATATAGCAACTTGTACCTCTATATATCCCAACACTCCGTGACTTAATATTTATTCAGTTAACATTTCTCATGGAATTTTGGACCGCGTTATGCACAAACATTAGCAAAGTCAATAGAACAAAAATCTAAAACCCACTTTTTTCGGGATACACATTCAATGCATCTTAAGTTAGAGGTTTCTTGCATGACAATTTGTCCAAAACAGAGTTGAAAAAAAGTTTTAAATGATTTTAGATAAGTTGGTATTCAGTTTCTTAGCAATCATGCAAGAAAGAAAAGAAATGAATTGAAAGAGCAAAAAAGAAGAAAAGAATTGAACTTTTATTATTGGAATTCATTCTACACAAAGGCAAAGTGTAGAGAATTTATACAATGGAAAAATTTGTAGTTGCCTACAACTCAAGCTACCATTAAAGTAAAACTAATTCTAACTATCATAACCGAAAACTATTTAAGAATGAGTCATCTTCATCTTTAACATCCCCTCAAGTTGGAGAGTGAATACCATTAACTCACAGCTTGGGTATAAGGTAGCAAACATGAAAAGTCGGATCTGGAGTATGGAAGAACCACCAAAGTGTTGAAAAAATGATTGTTTCTTTTCCTTAAGAATAATGTTCAAGTGAAATACCATCTTGGTTTCCTGGCATGATGAAATATGAGCAATTTTGCTCGAGAAAAGTGAGATGAAATATGAGCAACTTTGCTCAAGAATAACAAGAGAATAATATGGGCAAAATTTGTCTCGAGAATATTGAGAAGAATTAAGAGAAATATTGGCAAAATTTGCTCAAATATATCAAGAAGAATATAGAGAAATAGAGAATAATAAAGAAAGAGTAATAGAATGATAAAGATAATTTCTTGCAAAACTTGCAACTCAAGCTTGCTACACGAGGTTATCATTATAGAAACCTGGAGGAAAAAGTTCTGGACTTCATAACTAGATTAAAGCAAGAAAGTAAGTCATTTCCTACTATTTCAGTTCAACCTTCTTCATCTAAATAAATTACAGCTCAGGAATCCATAACAAATAAGAAGTCATCATTGAATCCTTCGAAATCAAGGTTGTCACTGAGAAGAATAACTAATTTCTTGCTTTCATCACCTCCTCTTGCAATTCTGGATGAGATCCGCCAAATTCTTGAAGCATGACTTGCTGCAACGAAAAAAATTAGGAAAGCAACATAGCATGAAAAGCTGCTACCAAGAATCTCATACCAATATTCCAAGAATTGTATTGTTGCTGCATGGTTCTAGATCTGTTTATCTTACCACAAGAGTGATGGATCTTTGGTTAAGGCAACAACCAAGAAAGAGAAAGATGAAGAAAATGGAGGAGATATAATGGACGAAATAATTGAATGAAATCCGGTGATGATGAAGAAGGAAAATATATGAGGAATAGATACATTACTCTGATACCATCTTAGTTTCTTAGCAACCATTCAAAAAAGAAAAGAAGGGAATTGAAAGAGCAAAAAAGGAAAAAAGAATTGAACTTTTATTATTGGAATTCATTCTACACAAAGGCAAAGTGTAGAGAACTTATACAATATAAAAATTGGTAGTTGCCTACAACTCAAACTACCATTTAAAGTAAAACTAACCCTAACTAAAAACTATCTTAGAATGAGTCATCTTCATCTTTAACAATAGACACTATGATGTTAGAAAAGTAGTGCTTACAGTAAAAGATAGAAAGTTTTATGTGACAAAAAATATGAATGTAAGTAGTATATCAATGTAAAGATTTTTTTGGTATTATCAAGAGTATCTCCTCATCTTTTTGGTAAGGAACTAATCGTTTTTGAGTTCGTGGTTGCCCATTCCAACAAGTGTTGCTCCCAAGAATCCAATTATCGACCTTGGAAATCTAGTGAGGCTTTACACCTAGGTGTGGCAATACGGGTCAGCCCACCTCAGCCCTGCTCGTCCTGCCTTTGGCCCGCTAAAATCTGGGCTGGCCTAGCCAACCCTTATTACTAAAAGGGCTCAAAATGCCAACTCAACCCATATTTCGCAGAGCTGGCAGGCCGGTGGGCTGACCCATTTTTCTTATTTTCAACACACATTTATAACCAACTCAATTACAATTTCAAAAATAAATAATCATTACGTTTCATAAATGTCTTTTAAAACAAAAATCACAAACCAAAGTCCATAATCTTACAATAATATATCATCTTAGTTTAAAGGGAAAATTTCACAAAACTCCTGTAAACTTTATGTGTTTTGCAAGTAGACACCATAAACTATTTTTTCTTCCTAATTACGCCTTAAACTTTAACTATTGGTGAAATTGGTCCTTACATACATATAATTTTAAATTACTAACAATCAAATTAGAATTAACACATTAAAGATGAAATTGTTTAAAATGAATTAGATGATAAAATACTATTTGTAAAATCATTCAACACCTGAGAATAGATGTGATCAGATGTGGATGTAAGCCAAGATAAATGGCAATTTCAGCAACAACAAGTTTAAGTTCCTTCACAGAGAGCTCCTCATCTTTGTCACTATCCAACTCATGAAACATGTGATTGGTTATTCCGAACCAACTCCATTATATTATGTAGGAGGAGTAGTCTTCTCCATCCTCTTGTGACTCTTGTGACCTTATGCTTCTTTTCTCGCTTCTCTCGTGATTGTTACACCATCACCCATCGGAGTCACAAGCACAGGTGTTCCAACAGAACCTTCGCTGCATGAGCTAAATTGGTCTCAACTATGACTATGAAATGAGCAATTGCTCGCCTATTGTATTAGTTAATCTTACACTATCTATATATTAATTTTTATTTCTTTACTATTAATTTAAAATTGTATGTATGTAGGGACCAATTTCACTAATAGTTAAAGTTTAAGGAGTAATTAGGAAGAAAAATAGTTTATGGTGCCTACTTGCAAAACACATAAAATTTAAGGGGGTTTTGTAAACTTTTCCCTAGTTTAAAACTTGTAAGTTCTAAACAACTAGCCAACATAGTCTTAAACTTTTAGACTCCTAGTTCACAATAAAACTTCTAACTCCTAAGTTTTAAATATTAGATACTCTCTTGGAAGAAGATGCCTTAATTTTTCTATTATTACCACCATCAACGTCTTTCAAATCTCCTTCTTCTTCATCATCTACATTATCATTAGAATAAATAAATAATAATTATAATCTTGATCCTAGGTCGTTGAAATTTTCATAGGAACATCCTTGTTGATGAAATTTAATGTATTTAAATAATAATCACATTCTTGATACTTGGTTTCATAACAAAATGAAAATCATTAGAACAAATAATTGTTAGGTATCAGTTACAAAATACAGCTAGAAGGGGGGGTTGAATAGGTATCGCAGTTCCCACTTACCGCTATTTGCACCAAAGCCCTATTCTGGAAAATTACTCAGTTAATCGATTAAAGCTGTGACTTAATCAATTAAGTCGCACAGAATTAGCAGTTGCTGAATGACTCAATTACACAGTCAATTACAAATTATATAGAAATGATATAACATATATATTTGAACACAAATGATCTTTATTTGGTAGTAATACTATATTCAAAATATGAGCTACAATAGGCAATTAAAAGCTACTAAAAATAGTAAAGAGATAAGAGAAAGAAACAACATGCAACAAAGTTTTTATACTGCTTCGTTTTGCGGTCCACTGCAAAACTACATCCAGTCATCCCCTCTGATCCGGGACATTTTCTTCACTAAAATTGAAACCAATGTGTCTTATATACACACTTCTAATTACAAGACCTTGGACGCTACCTTCTTGAATTCCTGGACGCCCCTACCTTGGTTTGACCAATCCCAATCGCCTCCCAAGAAAACCTTTCTTACCGCGATTTGGCCCCAGCCAAGAGTATGTTCCAAGCTTAAGACCTCCTAGTCTTGGTGAAGACTCTCTGATCTTGTTGGTGGTATGACACCAAGAGACGATTTCCCTCGTTACAAAAATACACAAAATAGAGTAATGTGAAGCACTAAAATAGCTCAAATATTACAATTAAGAACAATCTATAAACCCTATACTGAAAGTGCAAAGTGTCAAGGATAGCACTAGCATGTCTTTGCCTATGTTTTGATGAAGACAAGGTTCTAACAAAGCTTGAAGATGACTCAACAATCAACATGCCTTATGCTGATTTGGTCATATCTAGACTAGGGTGTAAATTGAGTCTATAATCTAAGTAGTCTGGGATGTGTGCCGTAGTAAGTGAGTATAGGTTAGGTGAACCTAGATGCTAGTCTCTTAAGCCATCTAAATTGTCATATCATATTCATGAGACATATCATCTACTTAATTGTATGTTCATGCATCTATCATACATGTTATATGTGCATATTAGGCATAATATAATAGGTAAAACATGTATATATATTGTGCATAACATAGAAGAAGTTTACTATTTGAAACATATGCATAAATGTTCCAGTTAATCGATTAACGTGCTCTCTTGACACATTGCACTTTCAATCTCCCCCTTTTTGATGATGACAAACTCAACACCAAATTTGTTTTGATGAATAGCTTGAAGATGACCACAAAATGCATGGTTGTTAATTTCAAAGTTAAAGTGCATAGCTAGACAACGAAAGCTTAGTATTATTTAGAACCTGCACACATTTAAAAACAAAACGACATTTCTCCCCTTGTGACATTATCAAAAAGATAAAGTAAATGAAATTTTGGTCAAAAGTAAGAAGAGATATGAAGTGAACTCAAACTGTAATTAATCAATTAATGTTGAGAATGTAATTAATTAACCAGTTGATGAAAGAATTGAACAAGTGCACAAATTAATCAGCATTTAATCGATTAAAACAACATGTTAATCGATTAAACCAACAAAATACAACAATATGACAGATTTAATGGCATGGAGGGTTATACATGAACCAATTAAGCATAGAATGATCAAGCATTTACATTATAACATTGAAACAGTAGGCTCAATCAAACATAAGATATACATATAACCAAACATGATCAAGATCCATTAAACATGCAATCATGCTATATTTGACATATATAAGAAAAATGAAGCCACAATAGGAACGATTTAAGATCAAACAACATGCATATCAAGTCATAAAGTTGCAGCAAAAGTAGAGAGTTAGAGTTACAATCTAGAAAGCAAAGAGAAAATATGTCTCGAAATTATAAAGCAGCATAAATCCTAAAAAGTAGCCATATAGAAGGACTAAACCTAGGGCAACCAAATAGTGAAGCAAGATGTATGCAATCAAATAGTGAAGCAATCTATTCTCTACCGATAAAGAGCCAGCTTTAGTCAGTTCTCCCTGGACATATAGATGAGGACCGCTCAGACATGATTTATATACCTCAGCAGTATCGAAATCAGCAAGCCATTCACAATCACCTAGGCTAACACCAATAGTGGATAAGCCACCCACATTCATAAAAATGCTATTATCCATCTCAAGCAGATTTCCCAAAATCATAGACCAGTATCTACCATCCTTATAACGGAAGTTAGCGTAAAATTCCCTAATCAAAGTGGGGTACACATTACCCGTTAAATCCAAAAACATTACAGCTCCCTGAGTCTGCATACCTTGCAGAAATTTGAAATTATGTTCCGCCATCCAGGTAAGACCAACATACCTTATGTAGGTGGGTTTCCTTCCCAAAAATTTGGACAACCGGGTCTCCTGAAGTATGAGTGATTAGTAGGGATCTCCTCAGTCGTGCCTTACGTTCGGATTTGAAGATGAAGCATTAAGAGGCCTACCAGTGCGTTGAGCAGTTGTGTTAACCCTCTTCGAACGTCCTCTTTCCATTGATGATAAAAACCGTGAGTAATGAGAGGAAAATGAGGATAAGGGAGGGAACCTAGAGCTTAGGGTTTTGGAATTGGGAATTGGAATAGGATTTCTTGGGAAATAGATAAACGAATTGGATGAATTGAGGTGCAAAAATGGGTAAAGGTGAGGTTTAATACTTCTATTAAGCTAAGATTTCGAATTTTCTATTTGCATTTGAGATTTTCAGAGAAAAGGAGGAAGAGAGGGTTTGAAAAAGTGACAAAAACGCTTCTGATTCTAAGATATTTGCTGCCGTTAATCGGTTAAGTGCTGCATTTAATCGATTAAGCAGTGTAAAAATTCTAGGTTTTCAGAAAAATGAGCCCAAGTAATCGATTAAGGTATGACGTTAATTGATTAACTATTTTAAAAAATAAAATGTTTGCTACTGGAACTCATTTTAATCGATTAAGAAATATGGTTAGTCGATTAACTGGCATCAAACTTGTAGAATTAAGAGGTTTTTGGGTTTTAAAAGCATGCATAGATTTCTAACATATATCAAGCAATTTTTGCTCAAACACATATACATATACAACTTATCATACAAGATCATGAGTATAATGTGAATCTTTAGGACATGCTTGAAATCTAGCACACATATAAACACTAAACATAATATCGGGGCGAGTGGCTGTTAAGTACAATAAAGAACCGATCATCCCACGATATTGGTTACCTCGATAACTTTTCCCTTTTAGTCATTTTCTAGATAGCAAGCAGACACCATAGGTGTTCAAGCTCGCAATTGGCAGGTCATGATGCTCATCTTGGACAATTTGCTCTACTACTTCTTCTTTGTCCTAGTCCATTCCCTTAGAGTATGCTTCTTCCAAAACACCTGCAACATTATCAGAAAATACCTTTCTCTTCTCTTTTGGAGAAGATTAGTCAAAATGGACATTTACAAACTCTTCTACTTGCATTGAATATTTTTTAAAGACTCGATAAACTTTACCCTTTTCCTTGCAACGATAGATCCAAGAATTTTGATCTATCTTATTTTATATGTCTCGAGCAGCCACTATCAAGATACCAATGTTGTCCTTATGCTCGAAGACATACCTGCAAAATAGATCACTTGCCTTTTTCCGGTACCCAAATTATGTTGGGTCATTTTCTGTTAGTAACCAGGGAGTTGTCTCCTTTTTTCATCTAAACATATACACCACTAGGTATACCATACTTCCTGATATAACAGGAGTAGGAAGTGTGGCCATGTGTGCCACAATAAAAGCATGTAGGAACATTTTTATTAAAATATTTCTTATTAGGTCGATTAATAGGTCTCCTATATGGTCTTCTCCTACGCCTAGAGGGAATATATCCTAGTCTGGTATGGTCACCAACATTTCTAGTTTGGCTAAGCATAGTGTTTAAATTATTTTGACTCTTTGTGAGTTTTGCGAGTTTTTCATTTAGTTTAAAATTCTCATTTTTCAAAGTCTCGCAAGAATCACAGATAGTTCATTGACATAATTTATCTTTAGAGCAATCACATGAGGCACATGCATAGATAAAATCAAGAGTTTCATTTTCAAGTTTAAGCTCATCTAATTCCTTTTGCATTTCAATTATTTTCTTTTCATGCAAGGAGATAACTCTTTTTCTATCTATATTTACTTTAACCATTTTCTTTAATTCCTCATGCATTCAACATAAGCATTATATAATTCCTCATAAGAGGGTGAATCATCAGATGAAGAAGATGATGTGTTAGAATATACCTCGTCATTTACTTCTTTTGAATTTGAGCAACAAGCATCATCTGTTCTGACCATTAAGCATAGCTTGGCTGTCTCCTCTTCGTCTGAGGTGTTTGATGTCGTGTCCTCCTCTGGTGTATCCAATACGATGTAGGCCTTCTTTGACTTGAAGTCCCGAGGAATGCTCTTTTTTTTCTCCACTTTCTTGAGGTAGCTCGGGCACTGATGCTTCATGTTGCCTGATTTTCCACACTCATATCAAGTGAAGCCTTCTTTGGGAATCTTGCTTTTCTTGGTCGAGTTCTTGGTTTCTTTCTTGAGATTCTTGACCCCTCATTTCTTCTTGATATACTTCTTGAATTTTTCAAATAGGAGAGTCAAGTCTTCATCGGAATTAGAATCTGAACTGGGATCCTCACTCTCTTGATCTTCTTGAAATCTTGTAGCCTTAAGTGCGACTCTATTCTTGTCTGACTCCTCATTCAATGTTAGGCGCCCTAACTCCATTTCATGTTCTTGGAGTTTCCCAAACAGAGTAGCTAATGACATGTTGTCTAAGTTCTTTCATTCCATTATCACAGTTACCTTTGGTTGCCATCTCCTGTCAAGACACTGCAAAACTTTGTTAAACAAATCACCATTAGTAAAAGTTTTATCAAGGGCGACCAAATGATTTACAACATGAGTAAAACATTTTTGTATATTACATATAGGTTCATTAGGAAGCATGCGAAATAAATCGTACTCATGCGTAAGCGCATTTAGTCTAGCGCGCTTAACTTCACTTGTGCCTTCGTGGGTAACTTGAAAAGTATCCCATATTTCTTTAGCGCTTTGGCACTGCGAGACCCGAAAGAACTCATCATAAGATAGGGCCGATGTGATGATATTTTTGGCACGCAGGTTATACTGAACCTTTTTGTGTTCATCATCGGTCCACAAACTTCTCGGTTTATCTTTTAGTTCATCATACACTAAATGTTGTGGCACGAAGGGCCCGTTGACTACGAATTTCCAAATATCCGAGTCAATGACCTCTATAAAGATTTTCATGCGAACTTTCCAGTAGGCATATCCTTCGCCACTAAATACGGGAGGGTGGTTAATGGATGCGCCATCACCGCCAAAAGGGTTGGTGGAACCCATTTAATTTCCCTAACAGATCACGCAGATACGGTTGAGCTATCACGGCGTACTAGCTATGATACCACTTGTTAGGTATCAGTGACAGAATACACCTAGAAGGGGGGGGGGGTTGAATAGGTGTCGCGGTTCCCACTTACCACT
>NC_032013.1:18872105-18873755 GCF_001865875.1 Lupinus angustifolius | reverse complement strand
CTTTCTTGAGATTCTTGATCCATCCTTTCTTCTTGAGATACTTCTTGAATTTTTCAAATAGGAGAGTCAAGTCTTCATCGGAATCAGAACCTGAACTGGGATCCTCACTCTCTTGATCTTCTTGAAATCTTGTAGCCTTAAGTGCGACTCTATTCTTGTCTGACTCCTCATTCAATGTTAGGCGCCCTAACTCCATTTCATGTTCTTGGAGTTTCCCAAACAGAGTAGCTAATGACATGTTGTCTAAGTTCTTTCATTCCATTATCACAGTTACCTTTGGTTGCCATCTCCTGTCAAGACACTGCAAAACTTTGTTAAACAAATCACCATTAGTAAAAGTTTTATCAAGGGCGACCAAATGATTTACAACATGAGTAAAACATTTTTGTATATTACATATAGGTTCATTAGGAAGCATGCGAAATAAATCGTACTCATGCGTAAGCGCATTTAGTCTAGCGCGCTTAACTTCACTTGTGCCTTCGTGGGTAACTTGAAAAGTATCCCATATTTCTTTAGCGCTTTGGCACTGCGAGACCCGAAAGAACTCATCATAAGATAGGGCCGATGTGATGATATTTTTGGCACGCAGGTTATACTGAACCTTTTTGTGTTCATCATCGGTCCACAAACTTCTCGGTTTATCTTTTAGTTCATCATACACTAAATGTTGTGGCACGAAGGGCCCGTTGACTACGAATTTCCAAATATCCGAGTCAATGACCTCTATAAAGATTTTCATGCGAACTTTCCAGTAGGCATATCCTTCGCCACTAAATACGGGAGGGTGGTTAATGGATGCGCCATCACCGCCAAAAGGGTTGGTGGAACCCATTTAATTTCCCTAACAGATCACGCAGATACGGTTGAGCTATCACGGCGTACTAGCTATGATACCACTTGTTAGGTATCAGTGACAGAATACACCTAGAAGGGGGGGGGGGTTGAATAGGTGTCGCGGTTCCCACTTACCACTATTTGCACCACCGCTATTTGCACCAAAGCCCTATTCTGGAAAATTACCAGTTAACCGATTATGTTACACAGAATTAACAGTTGTTGAATGGCTCAATTACACAGCCAATTACAGATTATACAGAAATGATATAGCAAATATATTTGAACACAAATGATCTTTATTTGGCAGTAATACTATATTCAAAATATGAGCTACAATAGGCAATTAAAAGCTACTAAAAACAATAAAGAGATAAGGGAAAGAAATAGCATGCAACAAGGTTTTTATACTAGCTTGTTTTGCGGTCCACTACAAAACTACATCCAGTCCTCCCCTCTAATCCGGGATATTTTCTTCACTAAAATTGAAACCAATGTGTCTTACATACACACTTCCAATTACAAGACCTCAGACGCTAACTTCTTGAATTCCTGGACGCCCCTACCTTGGTTTGACCAATCCCAATCGCCTCCCAAGAAAACCTTTCTTACCGCGATCTGGCCCCAACCAAGAGTATGTTCCAAACTCAAGACCTTCTAGTCTTGGTGAAGACTCTCTGATCTCGTTGGTGGTACGACACCAAGAGACGATTTCCCTCGTTACAAAAATACACAAAATAGAGTAATGTGAAGCACTAAAATAGCTCAAATATTACAATTAAGAACAAGTTATAAACCCTATACAAATCTCAC
>NC_032013.1:18826860-18872005 GCF_001865875.1 Lupinus angustifolius | reverse complement strand
TAATCCCTAAGCATAATACAATCTCACTCTAATCTTGCATGCAATTCTCTCTACCTATATGACATACATTGAACATGAAAATACGCAACTTAGCAATTCTAATATGAATGTATGAATGTATTAAATCATATATGAAATATGTTGAAAATACAGTTTATATAGAAAAATTGTTTTTCACCTAATTAATCAATAATGTTGCATGTTAATCGATTAACGGGTTGTTAGAGAGTAACTGAAACTGTTAAAAACTGTTTTCATGTTAATTGATTAAAGCTTTACTTAATCGATTAACTGACATATTTTCAGTTAAGATGTTAATTGGTAAACTACCTATATGTTATGCTTATCAACTATACAGGTTTTACCTTTATGTTATGCCTAAAATGCACAAATAACATGTATGATTAATGCATGAACATATAATAAACTAGATGGCATGTCTCATGTAAATGATATGATAGTTTTTAGACTTTGTGAGATTCGTATCTAGGTTTACCTAACCTATACTCAATAACTAAGACACATCTAAGACTCTAGTCTAGACATGATGCTCTTGAATCTTTGGCGTGTTGATTTGTTGAGTTGTCTATAAGCTTTTACTAAGTCCTTTGTCTTCATCAAAACATAGGCAAGCTTAAGTGCTCTCTTGACACATTGCACTTTCAATAATTTGATCATCGGTTGCCATGAAGAGGTACCACAGACAATCATCTCTAGCTTGACGAGTCCACATGCCTTGTTGGAAATAAAACTTTAATGAAAACAATTGCGTGAGATGGAACATGATCTATCTCTCTAGTACGACGTTCCTATTTGACAAAAAAAATAGACATTTATGAAAGTCATATTGAAGATCTAATGCTAGAATTTACTAAGCATGGTACTAAAAAGTGGTGCATCTAATATTTGAAAATGTTCATAATAAAAGTAATGATAACGCATCTCAACCCTTAACATTAACTAGTGTAGTTGAGCAAAGGTACATACTTTATCTACTAACCACAAATGTATTTCTCTTTTATAGTAATTCATAGATAAACAGGAGACCCAAGGTTAGGGCAACAATATTGCCCTGCTCGCCTTTGGCCTGCCAAAATATGGGCTTGCCTGATCCTTATTGCTAAAATGGCTCAAATCGTCAGCTCAACCTGCTAAAAATACCAATCCAAACGGGCTAACTCATCGGGCTAACCCATCGGGCTAAACCCATATTGCCATCACTACTTACATCACTAGACCAACGTATTGTTAGTATATCAATGTAGAGATCAACATTATTAGTATATTAATGTGATTTTATATATTTTAAGCCTTATTAGTTGTAGAGATGGATACTTTATCATGGCACAATTAGTCTTAGGAGTTAGTTTTTTTAATTGTTTCTTCTTCATTATTCTATATAACGATATGTAATCGTTTGGCTATTTTATTGGTCTTGATAAGTTTAAAGGAAGGAATTGTTGTAGAATATATATATATATATATATATATAGTTTATACCCAAGTTAAGTTACATTAATTATACTTAATCTCAGTCATTGATTTTCTTAAATTCTACCGACCAAATGGATAAAACTTAAATGTCATCTAAGATTTTTTCTTTTCTCTCTAATCATTTATTTCACTCAATCATTTAGTCCGTAGGATTTAAGAACATCAATACTGAGATTTAATATAATTAATGTAACTTAACTTGAGTGTAAACGGATTTCTCATTATATATATATATAGGAATGTGTTCCTCGCAGCTATTTTGAGAAAATGTGAACTTAAATAATAAGAAAACCTATTTCGTTGATCATTTAATTTTTGAAAAATATTTTTCTCACACCCCTTTTGGGTGTAGAACGTGTACAGGGAAGAAATATATTTGGAAAGAAGGATAATGTTCAAAAACCATTTTGTGATAACTTTCATTATTCATTTGAGTTTTTGATGTTTTTAGACACATGTATAAATAAAAGATGAAAAGTAAATGAGATATTATCACTACTGAAAATGATGAGCAAGATAAACTATACAAGTTATATTCGTGATGTAGAAAAGTGAAAATACAATTCATAGCCTTTTACTTATATATATTTGATGGATTCAAGCACATTATCCATAATTTATGTCCCACGACATATTCAATTGAGGTTACTCATAATTTTGTAATGTTTCAAAATTTTCGTAGTTAAATCGTTAGGAATGAAGTTTGACGTCATCTATTTTATTCACCCAAATACTTAAAATTTTAAATGATGTTGAGTTACTCTTATTATTATTGTCAACTTAATTTTGTTTTGAAATGGATGATGATAATGATAATGATGCAGGGAAGAATAAAGCCCAAAACAAAATCAAGCTTAGTTGATTTTTTGCCTCAATTTAGTTAATTTTCGTTCTTTCCTTTTTTAGTATTTTTTCAAATTTATGTTAAATCTATTATTAGTTTAGATTCCCATTTTGGAAACTTTTTTGTTTTTCTTCCTTTTCTTTCTTTAGGTTCTTGTTTTCTGCATTGTATAAGTATGGCTTAGTTCTAGGATAGTAAGCAAGTTGGATTGATGTATTCAATAAGGCTTTGTTTGGGAGTTAAGAGGGAAAGGAAAGGAAAGGGATGCGAGGGTAAAGAGGGGGGAGGAAAGGAAGGAGAAGGGAGGACAAATCCAACTAAACCTCTCCCTTGTTTGGGAGTCTGGAATTTAGATAGGAGAGGATGGAGGGTTAATGTAATACAAAAATACTATTTTACCCCCTCCCCTTTAAAAAATCAATAGTATGNCAACTTCATCTTCTTTCTTTTCTTGCAAAGGTGTGTCATTCTTCTTCATAAGCCACCTTCACATTCTTTCTTTCTATCCTTCAATGGCATACCATTTTTATTATGGTATTAGAGCACCCTTATGAGGGTGACTCTGCTGCGCCATCTTTGTCTTCTTCTTCACTTTCTCCTTCTTCTAACTGCAATACTGCGTTTTTCCCTCTTCAACCTCCATATGGCCAACCAATTAGCAAATCCCATCACTGATCCAACCAGTCCCTATTATATGCATCCGAATGAGAACACAAGTTCTTCACTTGTATCATCTCTTATAAATGGGGAAACTATCATTCTTGGTCAAGAGCCATGACAATGGCCTTAGAGACCAAGAATAAGCTAGAATTTGTTGATGGAACCTTAACCAAGCCACCACCACATGATCACATGTTTGCTATATGGAAGAGATGCAACAACCTAGTGGTTTCTTGTCCAATCACTATATAGAACCTTCAATCGTCCAAAGTGTGCTATGGCTGGAAACAACACAAGAGATATGGACAGACCTCTATGAAAGGTACCATCAAGGAGATGTTTTCAGAATTTCTGAGCTCATTGGTGAGATTCACTCAATTAAGCAGGGAAGCTTGTCCATTGCAGCTTTCTACAATCAAATGAAGAATTTGTGGCAACAACTTGACAACTATAGACCCATTCCACCTTGCCTCTGTCAAAACAAATGCAATTGCACCATCCCAACCATTCAGAATTACAGAGAAAATGACCATGTCATCTACTTCTTGAGAGGCCTGAATGACCAATACACTTATTTCAGATCACAAATCATGCTACATGATCCACTATCAATTAACAAGGTGTTCTCCACCTTGGTCCAACAGGAAAGACAGATGCAACTTGAAGACTTAAGGTTCTCTGCAAGTTTCTCAAGCAATGGCAATGAAACAAGACAAAGAGGAAGATTGAGAGGATATAGAGGTATGCTTGGAAGCAGACCTAATGTTCAAGGAAGAGTTGGTACAGGACATACTGTTGACATATGCTACAATAAGCATGGATTTCCTCCAAGCTTTCAAACAAACAACAGAAATATCAACACTTATACAGGACAACCGATTTCTGATGCACTAGATGAACAACAAGAACTTGAAGATTCATCCTTTAAACAAGACAAATCTGATCCTATTTTGGCTTTTACACCAGCTCAACACAATGCTTTGAAGAATTTGATACAAGAATCAATGAGCCAAACAAATTACAGCACAAATCAAATAACATCAAATTCCATCACTGCCACAGATCAACATAGTTCAGGTAACCCATGTACAACTCCCTCACATATATCAAAATCAAGGATATGGGTCCTAGACACAAGAGCAACAGACCATGTCTATCACTCATTGTCTCTATATCAAAACTTTAAGAGGATAGAGCCTCTTTTAATCACATTGCCAAATGGAAATCAAGTGATGACTAACTACTCAGGAACCATTGTTTGGAAAGACTTATACCTCACAAATGTCTTATATGTCCCTGCTTTCAAATTTAATCTAATTTCTATATCTAAACTCACCACATATCTGACATGTACTCTGATATTTACCACCAATCATTGTCAAATTCAGGATATACACTCCTTAAAGATGATTGGTGCAACTAAGCTAGAAGGAGGATTATATGTGTTAACTAAACCAACCAAGAATTATGCTAAACCTCACCATGTTAATGCTCATATCAGCTATAATGATTGTAATCTTTGGCATTCAAGGCTAGGCCACCTATCTCATGACAAGATGAACACTATGCAAACTATGTTTTCTTTTGTAAAATATAATAAGAATGCTGATCCTTGTGAAATTTGTTATTTGGCTAAGCAGAAAAAATTACCTTATCCTATTAGCAACACTAAATCTAATGCTGCATTTATGTTAATTCATATAGATATATGGGACCCTCTGTCCATTATTTCCACCTTTGGCCATAGATATTTCCTTACTATTGTTGATGACAAAACTAGATTCACTTGGGCCTTCTTTATGAAACAAAAATTTGAGACTGGTCAGCTTGTTAGAGGCTTTGTCTCATATGTTCATACTCAATTTGATTTGAAAATTAAGAACATTAGGAGTGACAATGGCAAAGAATTTATTATGCATGATTTCTATCTTTCAAAAGGGATTCAGCATCAAAGCACATGTGTTGAAACTCCTCAACAAAATGGTATGGTTGAAACTCCTCATCAACATATACTAGGTGTTTCTAGAGCCTTAATTTTTCAATATGGTCTACCTCATTGTTTCTGGAACTATGCTATATCACATGCTATACATTTAATTAATAGACAACCATCTACTTACTTATCTAACAAGTCTCCTTATGAGGAGCTTTACCAAACATTGCCTGGCATTGAGAGCTTAAAGGTATTTGGCTCTCTGTGCTATGCATCTACCCTGGTCTCACACAGAAGAAAACTTGACCCTAGGTCAAGAAAGTGTGTATTTTTAGGATTCAAACTTGGGACTAAGGGATACATTCTGTTAGATATCAAAATCAATGAAGTGTTTCTTTCTAGGAATGTGTCATTCTTTGAACATATCTTTCCATTTCTTAATGGCATCACCAACAACAATAGAGATGACAATACTCAAGGGCCAATTATCCCTCTCATCAAACTAAACATATCATCATGCCCTATAGCAGGATATGATCATTTACCTGATCCTACTCTATCTTTTCATAATCCTCTCAATATTGATGCCAACACCTCTAATTCTCAACAAGATAGAAGACACTCCCAAAGAATCAGAAAAACTCCTAACTACCTGAATGACTACCACTGTAACATGATCAATGGCCTTTACACACAGACTCAACACATCAGGTATCCCATCTGTAAGTATCCGTCTTATGATAAATTATCCCAAAACCACACACTTTTCCCTAACCATATCTACTTATCAAACTCCTGCTAATTATACTGAAACCATCAAACATAAATATTGGCAAAAGGCTATCCAAACAGAATTAAAATCTCTAGCCAAGAACAACACTTGGACATTGACTAATCTACCCGAAAATAAAAAGATCATAGGATGTAAGTGGGCTTTTAAAATCAAGCACAATAATGATTCAATCAAACCGAAGGAGTTGATTATATGGACACTTTTAGTTGCTAAGGGGTTCAATCAAACCGAAGGAGTTGATTATCTGGACACTTTTAGTCTTGTTGTAAAGATAACCACTATAAGAGTTCTCCTATGTCTTGCTGCCTTGCACAATTGGCATCTACATCAACTTGATATCAACACAGAATTCCTACATGAAGATCTCAGAGAAGAAGTATATATGAAGATCCCTCAAGGCCTTCACAATAATGATTCCAACATAGTATGTAAACTGGAAAAATCAATCTATGGCTTAAAGCAGGCAAGCAGACAGTGGCATGAGAAGCTAACATGGACTCTTCTTGGAATAGATTATGTCAAATCCTCCTCTGATTATTCATTGTTTATTAAGAATACTAACACAGGCTTTACAACCATTCTAGTCTATGTGGATGATCTAATTTTGACAGATAATGACTTACAACAAATCCCTAACACAAAGATCATACTCGAAAACAAGTTCAACATTAAAGACATTGGCCAACTAACATATTTCTTAGGAATGGAGGTAGCAAGAACAACTGAGGGCATATCTCTCTATCAAAGAAAGTACACCTTGGATCTTCTGCAAGAAACAGGTTTCCTAGGAGCCAAACCAACGTCAACTCCAATGGAATATAATGCTAAGCTTCACTCCAAATCAAGAACACCTCTTACAAACATCACATCTTATAGAAGACTGATAGGAAGGTTGCTATACCTAACCCACACAAGGCCTGGCATCTCCTTCTCAGTTGGGTTTTTAAGCCAATTTCTTTCTAATCCCACTAACCTTCATCACAAAGTAGCAACCAGAGTTCTGAGGTACCTCAAGAATTCACCAGAACAAGACATATTCTTTCCAAGCTACAATTCCACAGTGTTAAAAGGATATTCAGACTCAGATTGGGCAGGTTGTCTTGACACTACGAAGTCTATTACAGGCTGGCGTTTCTTCTTAGGAACAACCTTGATTTCTTGGAAAAGCAAGAGAGAGAACACCATTTCCAGATCCTCCTTGGAGGTAGAGTATAAGGCTCTTGCCATGGCAACATGTGAAGCACAATGGTTAACCTATTTGTTCAGAGATCTTGGCATCCCTCATTCAAATCCGATTAGCATATACTGTGACAACAACTCAGCTCTGCAAATTGCAGCAAACCCCGTTTCGAAACATCATAAGCAAACTTGGCACAATCAACATTTATATGTCAAGCTTGAGGGGGGCTGTTGAAATGGATGATGATAATGATGCAGGGAAGAATAAAGCCCAAA
Organism: Lupinus angustifolius; assembly: GCF_001865875.1. NCBI lineage: Eukaryota > Viridiplantae > Streptophyta > Magnoliopsida > Fabales > Fabaceae > Lupinus > Lupinus angustifolius. The sequence continues at coordinate 18,864,826 of NC_032013.1, read as the reverse complement.
AAAAAATCAAGCCCAATTGATTCTTTGCCTCAATTTAGTTAATTTTCGTTCTTTCCTTTTTTAGTATTTTTTCAAATTTCTGTTAAATCTGTTATTAGTTTAGTTTCCCGTTTTGGAAACTTTTTTTGTTTTTCTTCCTTTTCTTTCTTTAAGTTCTTGTTTTCTGCATTGTATAAGTATGACTTAGTTCTAGGATAGTAAGCCAGTTGGATTGATGTATTCAATAAGTGTTTTCATTCAATACAAAATCATTAAGGAGGTTATTCATTGTCAAGCAACTTCATCTTCTTTCTTTTCTTGCAAAGGTGTGCCATTCTTCTTCATAAGCCACCTTCACCTTCTTTCTATCCTTCAATGGCATACCATTTTTATTATTTTGTGATGTAACTTTAACGGAATCATAATAATCCAATTAATCTTCTATTGTCAAGTGTCAAATGACACCATTTTGTAATGGATAAAAGGTAGCTCATCTGGTACGACCTGATTTTATGTATGGCGTCATACATGCATTACATGTTGAATAATTTGCTAACTGGTATATTGTTCAATGAAAATACTAAATTGGGTGTCACAAACAAGAATAAAAAGGTTGTGAAATTCATAAAGACTTGTTTGTCATTAGTCTTTCATCTAAATATTGTTATTCTAAATTGGTTTAAAATGAGGTTTTGGTTGGTTGATTGATTATACTAAGTATGAATTAAACAATTAGATTAAAATGCTGGAATAAAGATATCGGGATCATACTTTACTATTCACTATCCTTACACACTTGATTCAACAACACAAATTCATTTTAACCATGATTCTTTCACACAATGAGACCCTATTGATACTAAAAACAAATATTTTTGTCAATTTAGTACCTCGTGAAATAAAACTCCGTGTGTAGCAACTTTACGATTAAGATGAAGAACTATGACCTACAAAACATACATTTATGTCTAGTAATTATGCTTGTGAAATTGAGTTTTAATGCAACGTCTCAAATGTACTAATCGTCAATATCTTGGTCATATTAGTAGCTTATTAATATAGCTCTATGTCTAGTAACTACACTAACAAGATGACAATACCGTTAATATACCTCTATGTCTAGGAATTATATTAACAAATATTAGAGTTATTCAATGTTCATATAATTCTATGTCTAGTATTCATATTAACATATACATAAATATGACAAATTAGTACAACTATACGTCTAAAAATTATACTAATAAGATGAGTTCTTAACTTTAGACTCTTAGAACCATAATTTCTTCATAATGTATCATCAAGTTTCATACCAAAGAGGTTGTCAATTTCTAAGGTAATATTAAGCAAGAAAGATAACTCGTAAAAATCAACACATAACAATTAAGTATAAATTTAAATCCAAGTGTCCTACATCAAGTGAATATTACAATCAATCCCAACAATTAGCTTAATATTTTTTGGAAAACTAGAACAAAGATGAAAAGAGAACAATACAACCTATAAGAGAAGATATGACCTCCTCAATAAGCATAAAGTGACTTCTCTAACCTTTCTCCTTACTTTTACATCTCATTTCCAACTAAAACTACTCTAGAAACTAAGAGAAATCAAATACATGGTGTTTATATTCAAAGAACCATGTTGGAACTTTGACTCTATCTTCGAACCTCTAGAAAGTCATTTTGATCCCCTTTTAACATTATGATTTTTGCATGTTTCGTTGGGCACAGGTACATGCGCAACTCTCTGCATGGCCTCAACCTATAGGTAGCCCAGCTGCACTGGGCGCAACTCTCACACTTAGCATGAATATGTTGGACGCAACTCTTGTGCTAGCCACATGTGCTTTGAGCTGAGTTTGACTTTTTTAGTTGTTTTTCAATAATTTGTACTATTTTTTGCTCTTTTATACATGGAAGGATAGAAATTCATGCAATTGTATTTATACAATAATTCAACTAGATGATAAGTTTGAATGATATTTATTTATTTAAATGTTCAATTATTCTTATGAATTAAGGTAATTAATTTTGAGATAGAACCTTAATATTAATATTTATGCATCAATTCGTGATAGTTTTTCATTTTTATCTAAGGTTTTGCCCCTTACTCATATCAACCCGATTTTTGCTCACCCCTAACTTGTGTTATATGTGCTTAGCTTGTTCAATTTTATACAGAATAATAATATATCTTTAGCTCAATAGATAGTGCATTTGAGTTCAACAAAATATCTAATGATATAATTTCATATTTTAACAATGTTAATCTTCTATTTAAATGCATTTCTATTTTAGATTATAACAATTATTTCCATACTATTAGTATTTTTAACATATATGAATTGAGGGATGAAATTCATGACTTTATTGTCAGACGGGACAAATCGCATCCACTTAAGTAACACATTGATTATAACGTGTTTATTTGATTATGTTTTTGGAAGATATGTTTATTTGATTTTAGTGTAATACAATTAGTCAATAGTGTAGTAAAAATCTTGCATAAGTTAATAAAGTAAACAATGACGAAGTGGGACCTATCTTGTGACTTGTGCTATTCTTGGCAAAAGCAAATATATGCGACAGTCATTGTCTGTTATATGAAATCGTCTAATTTGGTATCATCCATAATTTGCAATTATGGAATTGGTAAAATGAGTTTGTGGAAGACAACGTATGAGATGATAATCCAACTGATTCAATTGCGCGGTTAATTATTTAATTTTCATAGAAAATGATAGTGCAAATTCCATGTAGTTTGTTCTATTATAATTTTATAGTAACATTTGTCTTTGGCACGTGTAAGGAATATAAATATTTTATATACACTATTAGGTATTACTCTTTTTGTTATGAATGAGAAACAATTATCTCGTTAAAAGATATTAACTTCCATTAGAATAAGAAATTATCATAATGTTGAGTGTATGTTTCTCATTTGTAATAAAGAGAAGAGTAAATTAGTTTTACATTCAATGAATTTTAGTGAAATTATATAAACTATCTTCACTTTTTTACACCTACACAAACCATCCCCCACTTTTTTACTTTCATTATACTGATCATCTCTGCATGAGAAATAAGTATAATTTTTTGAACAAAAAATGTGACAAATGTAATTAAGTTAAACAAAATATGATATATTGTGGAGACAAGTCCAAATAATATATGAGTCGATACCTCTTTATTATTTTTAGTTCGTTATGATATAGTATAAGAACGATATAAACAATATCTCTGTAGAACTGTTGATGCATTTTGTAACCAAAAATAATAAAGATACATTGATTTGTATATTATTTGGATTTTTCCTCACAATATATCATGTCTTGTTTAACTTAATTGCATTTATCACATTTTTTGTTTAAAAGATTACATTTATTTTTATTTCTCGTGCAGAGATGATCAATATAATGAAAGTATAAAAACGAGGATTTGTATAGGTGTAGAAGGTGCGTGACCAACCATTGTGAATTGATAATTAATCTTAATTAAGCTCACTATACATGAATCGACATTAATTATATATTTCCCCTAAATGAAGTTTGGACGTTTCTAGGTTCCAATAATAGACTTCCCTACGATGATGCAATTGTATGCTGCTGATAGTTGTGTGGCTAGTTAATTGCTTTTAATTTTGGTGCATTTTGATGCACACGAAGGGACATATTTATAGTGAGTGTGATGTTTACCAATATCTCATAATGTATTTTGAAATACATTATTACAATCTATCTATCTTTAATGGAGAGAATCTAAAGAAAATGAAAAGTAAAATACAATTTAGAACCTTTTTTGTTTACGCTAGCTTCACGGCATCAATACCATTTTGACAGAATCATTTATAGCTAGTTATTGTAAAATAATTAAGTCTTTCTTTTTTGCTATACATTGTTCTAACTTCTAAATACAATGGTTAAGGACCTAAAAATATAATGCCAATCTTGGAAAATGACGTCTTAATAAAAATATTAATATTTGTAATTTTTGAACATTGACTTTCCAATTTTTTGGGTTCCTTAATCATTTCCATAAAGAGAATATTTAGCAAAACTCTACTTGTAAATATAGTTATTATACTTTCAATTACTTTATTAAAATTGTCGTTGGACTGTGTTTTAACCATTGTGGTTAAGGTTAAAATTTTAAATATATATATATGGGAGTGATTCGTTTACACTCATTTTCAATTATACTAATTACACTCAATCTCAGTCGTTCATTTTCTTAGATCTAACAAACCAAATGAGTGAAACTTAAAAGTTATTTAAAATTTCTCTTTTTTTCTTTCATCACTTATTGCACTCACACATTTGGTCCATTAGATATAAGAAAACGAATGACTAAGATTGAGTATAATTAGTATAACTTAAAATGAGCATAAATAAATCCTCCTCATTCATATATATATATATATATATATCGATTTTTAAAAATATAACCTTAACCAGAATTGCTATATGAAAAGATATAAACACTTATTAGACATCAATGATTACTTTCTAGTTTGACCGAAGCGATTTCTTAATAAATATCAATGATTATACTTAATCTACTTTATCATCATTGTTTCTATACGAAACCCAATCTATTGTTTAAAGAAGAAGAATGTCTTATTTCATAGATTCGAGTTGAAAATTTCAGGGGTGATGAACCCAAATCACCTGTCCAAAAACTCTATCTCTTTCTGTTTTTATTCAATTAAAATACATCAAATAATATAATTATTTATTTATGATTTTTTTATTTAATTAAATGATGTATTTTAATTTGTTTGGTATATCAATTGGGACATAAATGGGGACTGAAGATTTCCACTCATCAGGGGTGATGTATATATTAAAGGAAGTGACATACATGAAGATAACGATTAGCGAGTTGGCTACGGAAAAATGCAATGTAAGCACATGGTTGCGTGCAATCAAGAACATGTTTCATGGTATAATCTCAAATGTCATTGGTCAATGCCCCTCTCTTGGTTCTTGCAATGTGCAACTCTTCTAAGTAATAAATTGGACAAGTGCCTAATCCAAAAACGTATGCTTAGGGAACAATGCAAATTGGTGTGAAACTCAATGATATCTTTGATCTTGATCACTTTCAAGAAGAATAATGATATACAGATAAATTAAATCCATATATGCTTGGATAACTAGGGTCAAAAACCTTTATTTTGATTGTTTTTTTTAAAGCTTTTGTTTGTTTGTCTTAAAAAAAGTCATTCCATATTTCATCTTAAGTGTGAATTGATTTGTGTTTGGTTTTTTTATGAATATGATTAATAGAGTGAAATATGAGACATAAATATTTATGATAAGTGGGTTCGTATCTAATTGTTAAAAAGATAAGTATTGATTTTTTTTTATTGAATAGGAAAATATGGGCAATTAAGTGTGAGAATGATTGACATTGACTTGATTCTTCAAATGAGGATAATTTTCAAATTGATCCATGGCTTAGTTGAGTATATAATTTTGTGAAACAGATTTAGCCCTAACAGTCTCGATGGCAAACAAGAACCTTATTTTAGATGATATAGCCTTCATTAAGAATTATGATGTGATAAGATGAGTTGACAATTTTCATATATTTTAGGCTATATAATGGGTTGTCTTAAGTTCTCATTATGAGAAAAATAACACTTAGGACAATGGTAGCTCGAAGGGTATATATTTTGTATGTAAATGTGTCGCTTTTATGACATAGAAATACCAAAGTGCAATGATGAGAATTATTTAAAGAACACAAGTCCAAATTTTTTATGAGAATTATAAATTCCGAGGGATAAAAAATTAAGATGTGCTCCTAGTGTCCAAAAAAAGTACGCCTATTGGTTTTATGAGAAGTCTAAATGCCATAATCCTACAACAAAGTGCTAGGGTATCTCTAAATTGGACTACATATAATGATGTAAAATATTATCAGGTCATCAAACTATCTCCAATCTTGGAAGAAAAGAAGCCAAATGTTGTGGGTTAAAAATAAGAAAACAATATCTTCTAATGAGTCTATCTCACAATATTGGATATAATTTGGATGGTCCATCATGCTAATATTAGATATGATATGAGGTCCACACCAACACAATATATGTCCTTCTTATCCTAAAAATAATCTTGAATATCCAAGTATAGGACATGTGTGAATGCCAAGATGCAAATCTACATAATATTAAGTATGCGGGGAAGTATAAAAACATTTGCAGAAAGATAAGAGACCACACCAGCGAAACCTACAAAGCAGATGAAGCATGTATATATACAAATATATTTTGACTATTTATACTAAAGAACCAAATAAAAGCAAAAAAGAGTATTTAAACCATGCAATTAATAACTCTTGTCGTCACTTTCTTAGAAGAAATTTCCCTAGTGGAGTTACAACCAGATTTCCATTTACACAGGTTACACAACTTCAGAGGAGGAAGAAGGAAAATTCCACCATCTTCCAAATTATTTGAATTCACCATCATATTTTTATAGATAAAATTAGGGGTGGCAATTGGATGGGTTTGGGTGAATTTGGATTTGGATCCTAATGGATGGATGAAAAACTATCCATCAATCCATATAAATCCATTACATCACATTTTTAAACTATCCAATCCATTCATATCCAATGGATTCCAATCCATCCATTCCATCCATGTATCCATTTTAATGGATTGGATGGATGGATATCCAACCCATTTTTTTAAATTTGAACTAAATATGTTTAATAAAGCATTATTTAAAGGAAAAATTTATTCTAAAAATGAATATTTAATAAAACATTTTTAAATATCAATATTAAAAAATAAAAAAATAAAAAAATAAAACACTTTTAAAAAATGATTTTTTTTAAAACCACTTTTTTTTTTAAATATTTTTTTTAACAAACACTTTTAAAAAGTGTTTTTTTATAAGTACTTTTAAATTAAAAGAATAATAAACTTATAAAAATAACTTTTAAGCTTTTAATGACCGATAAACTTCTAGGAAGTAGCAATTATGTAAAAGCTAAGTAAAAAAGATTTTATACTTCTAGCAAAATGATCGATAAACTTCTAGAGAGCAGCAATCCACGAAATTAAAACATATTCCCAACAAAATTTGATACTAAAATAACGTAAGTTGACAATGTTGCATCAACATAAGTTTGAAACTTAAAAATAACTAGTAACAATCATGACACAGTCTTCTACAAAGAGAACACAATTATCGTGATGGGGGAGCTTCATGTACCATGACTAGCAAGTAGTTTATCATTCCAACACTTGTACCCACAAAGGCACTAATCAAAAGAAATTACTACAAGAGCATTTTGCTCAAGCTAAATACACTAAAAAGTAGCATACAATCAAAATGAAGTAATCTAATTTGATGAAGACAAAATATCAATTTTAGTTTGAAACTGAATCAGCTCACATAACAAAAGAAGCTAGTACACAACTATCACCACGTACTAACATCAATTCCTAGATGTAGAGTAAGTAGATGTAGAGTAAGTTGAAAAATCTTCTACAAGTTCTTCATCATCTAAATTTATTGGGGCTGCACAATAAACATAAAAAAAGAAAGCATTAAATACAAAATGAGAGAATTGAAAAAAAAAAGTTAAGAAAACTTAGAAACTGACCAGGAGATCCATGAAGCCAATCATTTGTACATAACAACGCCTCCACATTTTCAAGCAAGAGACAACTTCGATACTTGTCAAGTATACGTCCCCCAATGCTGAATGCAGATTCTGATGCAATTGTTGTGATTGGTACACTTAAAATATCTCGTGCCTGATATTTGAATTCCACTGATTTCCAAGACTCTAATATATCCAAGTCTTCCCTATAATCACGCATCTTTTCATCCATGTATGCTTTCAAATCAGATTCATTACTTGTAGACCCATATGTTGCATGTTGGAACTCGCCAAACTCATCCAAATCATTTGCATATGATATATTAGGGCTTCATCTCTTAGGTTGTGAGTCAAATGAATGTTGTTCAACTTGTGAAGATTTGATTTGAATGTATTCTAAAAGAAAAGAATTCAACTTTTCATAAACTTCTTTTGCTTTCCTAAATCCATCTTGACCATAAAGTTTCACATAACAAAATTCAACAAGACGCAACTTGTAGCGAGGATCTAAAATCACAGCAAATGAGAGAATCACACTATAAGAATCCTAATACTTTTCAAATTTCCCCTTCATTTCTTTGGCCATGCGACAAATGAGGTCATCTCTATCATCATCAATACAAGCATCCCTAAGTGAACCTTGAATTTTCCATACATTAAAAAAGTATAAATTCGTTGTTGGGTAAGAGGTGCCTGAAAATAGGACAGTGATATCATAAAATGGTTTTAAAAATTTTGCTATTTTTTCTAAATCATTCCACTCCTCTTCTGATGGGCAACTATCAAAGTTTGGTTCAATATCACAAAGGTGTGTATATACTTCACGAAACCCTATAGCATTCTCCAACATCAAGTAAGTGGAGTTCCACCTAGTTGGTACATCTTGACGTACTCTCTTAGAACTTTTGGAATAAAAAATTTGGTCTAAACAAGATGCAAATGTTGACTTTCTTGCATCTGAACCTCTAAAATACTTCACATTCTCGCGAATCTTGAACAAAGCATTACTTATGACCTTTAAACCCTCTTGAACAATCAAATTTAGAATGTGTGCACCACACCTAACATGGAAATATTGTCCACCACTAACTAATCCATTTCCAAATGAGTGGTTCTTTTTCAACAAATTCACCATGTTTATATTATATGCTGCATTGTCTAAAGTGATGGTGAATATTTTTTTTTCAATCCCCCACTCCTTAAGCAAATTTAACAACTTATCAGAAACATTTGCACTAGTGTGTGGTGGTGGGAAACGAAAGAAAGCTATCACTTTCTTTTGTAATTCCCAACCACTAGTAATAAAATGTGCAGTTACCACCATGTATTGGTCAGTGGTAATGGAAGACCAAAGATCAGAAGTAAGACATATCTTACCGGGAATAGACCTTAAGTAGCATTTAAGTTTTTCTTTCTCTCTCTTATAAATCTTCAAGATATCAGATTTTGCAGTATTTCTTGATATTGTCTTGGTTTGAGGGTTCAAGAACTGATGAAGGTCCCTAATTCCTTCAAGTTCCACAAACGAGAAAGATAACCCATGCTTGATTATTGCACTTGATATTTTTTCTCGAAATTGTCCTTGATCCAAGGGAGGATAAGACATTACCTCTTCCAATTCAGTGCCACATATCCTAATATGGCGTAACATATTTGAGGTCCCACCCCCTTCCTTTGACATGTACAATCGACCACATCTTTTGCACTTAACCTTAGGATCCCCATCCTTATCAGTAAACTCTTCAAAATGTTCCCAAGCTTTAGACCTCGTTCTTTTTATTGATGGAGTTGAACTCATCTCAGTTTGCTCTTCTTCATTCGACATGTTTTGAATAAGAAACTGTTTCAAGTGAAAAAATGCACACACAAGTCATATTAACAACAACTAATCATCACTTACTTATTCATTACCTATAGAAAAATATTACATGTCATAACATATATATTGTTGAAGCACAAAAAGTACACTTACATCAACTAAGAAAACATAAAGATGCATTCAATATTTGTGAGTATGCATCATCAAGGATCTAGAAAATAAGTGTATAGGGTGAAACTTTGCAGTAAAATGTTAAGGTTCCATCTCAACACCAATTTTGTAAAAGAAATAATTTAAAATTGTTAATAGTTTCCCAGTTTTTCCTCTTCAATAACGTGTCATGGTAATTGGAGGCAGCCTCCACTCTGAGTCTTCAAACTTTTGTGTTCTGTTATGCGGCATAAGCTACAAATTTTGACTCTTGTTTTCTTAGCTCATTCTTTTATAGGGAGTTTCTAAATTAGTGCATTCTAAGTCCAAGTTAGACCCCTAGATTTACTCTCTTCCTCACAATTTTCACCCACCAAAATCCTCACTGCACAGCCTAATCTCCTCACGAGTCAAATGCCTCTCTCTTCATCAATCAGATTATCCTATATCCTTTGCTATTTCAAAAACCAAAGATTTTGATTGAGCACAACCAAAACAAAAACAACAAGTTAAGTCCAACAGAGAATCCACCTCAAATTATGTATAATTTCTTATAAGTCCAACAGAGATCTTAAGTCTATTATTATGTATCTAATCTCCCAATTAGGTTCAACAAATCAGTCTTTAAGAGTGTGAATTACTAACTCTGGAACACCCCCAATGATAAAAATATAAGAATAAACTATATAGATTATGTGTTAAACAAAAACAAAACTGAAAATATTGTTTTATTGATTCAAAACTTGTGGTTCAGGCATTCTATCGAACATGTATCGGGTAATAAATGATATCTATACAAACATCACACACAAGTCATATTAACAACAACTAATCATCACTTATTCATTACCTATAGAAGGAGCAAGTGACAATTACTTTGTGATTCAAATGTCCTTCATGAATGAATTCCTTCCAATACCTATTTTTAAATTCCCAAAAACAAAAGTTAGGGTTTTAATGAGAGAGAAAAATCATAAGATATATGATTCAATCTTAAAGGAACGTTAAAATTAAAGTTAATCATTGGAAAAATAATCAAAATTGAGAAGATGAAACCTTCAATGAACATGAGAATGAAACCATGGTGGTAGTGGGTCTCACAATTGCAAATGAAACCTTAGAAACACTTTTTAAAGTCACAAATGCAATTTTCAATTTTTGTAATGTGTGTGAGATTGTGATGTTAGAAAAGTGAAAGAGATTTTTTATATTAATATTGAATTAATTGGAAACTAAATTTGTTTTTATTTTTTGGATGGATTGGGTATTCATCCAAATGGATGTACCCATGGATATCCATTGGATATAATGGACGGATTTGAATCCATCCATTATTAATACTATCCCTACCCATTGGATTATATCCATTTAAATCCATTAATTCTAATGGATGGATTTGGGTGGATTTGGATGGATTTTGGATTATGGATAATTTTGCCACCCCTAGATAAAATGCAGAAAACCCTCTTTATACCTAATTTCGAAATGTGTGGGTCATTAAGCTAGAGTTCTAAGCTCGGAAGTCAATTGTAGATCAAAGAAGGTATTAGCACCCCACTCGCTTGTATTAAAATGATACATTCACTAATTACTTAGAATAATTTGTACCCTAAACTTGTTGGTTTATTTATTTACAAAGGACACAAAATATTTTTTTTTGTGTTATACAGATTTTATCTTACTGTTACATGTCCTATGTGCAATAATGAAATCGAAACTATATAGCCTAGGATAGAAAATCGTTTAAGTAGTTTGGTGTATTTTAATCAATTTAAAGAACAAAAGCAATATATCAACACCATTGAATGGATGACACGAGGAAAAGAAATAAATCATCACAATCCTTCCTCTATCCTTAATGTAATTTTTATTTTTTATTTTTTTTATGGAAAATAATTTTAAAGAATATAAGTTATATGCCAAGATGTTTCAAAAGATAATTCGAACAAAAGAAGTGAGTCATCATCACCTCTCCTCAATCCTTTAATAATTTCATATATTTTTTAAGGTATATTTTTTTAACAACATAAATGAGTTATCACGACGGTTCATAAGATTTTCCAAGAAAAAGAAGTGAAAAATATTTGTTAGTATTATTTATTTGAATTGAGAATTATTACTCAACTTTAATGAAAACACTACTTTTGATTATAATTATTATGAAATGATTTAACATTTATCCTTTTTAATATCTCTAATTAATCATTGTTCTTTAAATTAACCCTAATTAATCTTCTGATTATTATCATTATAGTAAAGATTTAGTATTTGTCATTTTTTTTAATTAACAATCATGATAATGTATTTTTAGTTTTTTGAAATGATCAATTTATCGAACAAAATGACATATTACAACTATTAAAAGAATAATATAAAAAATAAGTAAATATTTACAACATTTTCTCAATCCTTAACAATTGTTTTATCTCTCAACCAATTGGATATTTTTAATAAATATTCATAATAAAAAATATTCTATTAATTATCCGGGAATCTCAAATAACAACTAATTCAAGAAAAAAAGTATTCCTTTTATTCTCTATTTATTGCCTCAATCCTATTATTTATGAATCATCATTTATACTTTTTATTAAAAAATATTTTGACTAAAAAATATGACAATAATATATAAAACTACATTTTTATTTGGTTACTATTTAATTATCTGATGACATTTTTATCATTTTTTGGTTTCCCATAGGTATCCTTTTACTGAAGGCAATCCTATCCGAGTCGGGAACATTCACAGGTATATGAGACTAACTCTCCCAACGAGTATTTTTTCCATCCATAAGACTCAAAACTCAAAACTGTATTTAAGGAAAATCAAGTATGTACCACTTGAACCAGGTGTTAGTATATTTTTGTGATTTAATTATTACTATATATTATTATCAATATTATTAATATAGCTACTTATTATTATTATTTATATTATTATTATTATTTTGAAAGAAAAGAAGAAAGGTTGCGATTATAGGAAAAATTACGTGGGTAATGTAGTTTGACTACACTATCCCACGTTTGGGGTATGTTTCCAATTAATTACAGGATTGGTGTAGTTTTACGAAACTCGTTGATAACATCCACGAGTTTGGCAAACTCGTGGACCAGAGGCACGATTTCCCTGGAAAGTCATTGATACCATCCACGATTTCCATGCAGAGTTTCTCTCTTCTCAGTGAAATGGTGGATGGGGTACGCGACTTCCATAGTCGTGTACTCGGTGCACGAGATTGCATGGGTCATTTCAAAAAATACTCATTTACGAAATAATTTTTTCTTATTATTATTTTTAATAATTTGTAAAAATAATATAGTAATTGGTAATTGAATAAGATAATTTTAGTAATTGAACATGGTAATTGAAAATGATAATTTTAGTAAATTTAATAAGAAAATTGGAATTGGAATAAGAAGAAAATTTCATAAATTGTAGTAGGAATTTCAAAAGCATTACATTACCGAGGAAAAAAATCCTAATGGCGTCTATAAGATGATGTTCCACATGCAAGTGTCTTTCTCCTTCGAGGTGGTTGGACTCTTAGTTGTTGATGTTGTTGCGATTGATTTTGTCTTCCACCTCTAACTAGTTGTGGCTACTCCTCATCTTCGTCTTCACTATCGTCATCATCTTCATCGTCTTCGTTTGTTTGTGAAGGCATTGTCGGTTGATAATATTGTTGAGAGTTGAATGTCGAGAATGGAGTATTTGAAGTAGTGCCCAACATTGATGGCATTCCTTGAAATTGCGAAGACAATGCTAAGTGAGAAAATGAGTAGTCACCCATTGCTTCGTAACCGTCAAACCCAAAGGGATGTTGTTGTTGTTGCTGAGGAGTAGGAGTTTGAGTGTATGCCTGTGGATAAGTATCCGTCCGAGTTTGACTCTCATAATGTTGTTGATAGTCAGGTGCAAAAGGCATTTGAAACCGTTGTGTAGGAGGAGCTTGAGAAGTAGTTGAGGAGAAAGTGGTTGGAATTAGTTGAGCAAACGCTTCCATCATCTCGTTGCAGTTTTGATAGACGTCATTCAATGACTGCAACGGATTTGGAAACACATTTGTAGGAGCACACCTATCCCGAATCATTTTGATAAAATTGTACTGAAAAAAATGGAAAAAATTAAAATGTTAGAATATGTGAACACAATTTAAAATAAAATATAATTAAAAATGTTTTTGTTATTACCGATCTGGCTGAATATGCTCCATCTGGAGAGATGTATTTCCTTGTCCTTTATAAGTACCATTGCATATACTGCGAGTACTGGTACAAAGGCTGGTTATCGGGAAAACCATTTACCACATAGTTTTCCCGGTTATTCCAAATTTGAATCCACTGGTCATGTTTTTGAGGCCAGTTGTAGTCATTCTTTCCACGTAGATCCATCTTGTGTTGTTTCTCCAGATTAATTGGATCTTCTAGGATGGGTTGTTGTAGATCAAACTGCCTCATCATCTGATCAGCAGCATGCCACTCAACAAGTGCAAAGCAGATGAGTGGTACACGTGCTCTGGCTACATCAGGTATGGGGCCCACATAGGTAATGTTCCTATATGGGGTCCACACAAACTAATATATAAACAAAGTTAGTAATTAATTAATATAAGAATAATTACAAATAATAATAAATATATTAATAATAATCAGAATTTACAGAAATTACCTGATCAATGCGCAAGCGATCCAACATTGACCGTAATATGTTCGTTGCATGACCAGGGATGTTGGTGGTGATTAGATGTTGCGCCCACCTAAAATGTAATGTTATTGGTAGTTAGTATTATATGAATAGTTTCAAATATAAACTATCGTGATCCTGATGTATCTGGCATGAGGAAGCCTTCAATCATGCGTAATATAAAGGCTCTCGTGTGTTGCTCAATCATAACATCATCAACATCTTCTGGGAGAACAGCAAAAGTTGAGTCGAACCAACTCATTTGGATCCTTTGGCCCATAATTTGTTTATCAGTTGGGATTGCACCCAACAAGTTGTGACAAATCATTTCCCAATTACCACTTGTAATGCCAGTAACTGGAGCTCCATTAATGGGTAACCCAAGTTGGTATGCGACATCTTCAAGAGTTACTGTGCACTCGCCAACAGGTAGATGGAACGTGTGAGTCTCCGGCCTCCATCTCTCAACTAATACCGTAATTAGGTGGTTGTTGATTTCGATTGTACCGATATCGAGAATATGCCCAAATGTTGTGTTACGAATAACTTCTAACACTTGCGCAGATGGTAATTGTTGCCAAAAGTTGTATCTTGCTCGAAAAGTAACCTCTCCACCATTCTAAATGTTGATGGAGACATGGTCCTTTTGAAGGTTGAGAAGGGAAGGGTTAATAGGACCTGGACCAATATGTTCCATTTTTTTCATGATAATTATCGGGAAATGAGAGAAAGTAGGATTTTGGAAGGGTTGGTGTGAGAATGAAGGTTCAGGAGGTTTCATTCTATAGGGTTGGAAGTCGTGGATGGGGTCCACAACTTCACCAAACTCGTGGATGGGGTCCACGAGTTTGTATCTGGAAATGGTACTTGTGCCCTAGCCACGCATGAGATTCTCTAGCTAAACCTAGCCTGGGCCAAACTCGTGGCTGCCATCCACGACTTTCATTTAAATTCGTACACAAAACTCGTGGACCCTATCCACGAGTTTCATTAAATCTGAACCAAAGTCGTGGACCAGGTCCACGATTTTCATTAAACCCTAGTAATCTGCACCAAAGTCGTGGACTCCATCCATGACTTTCATTTAATGTATTGATATCCGAATAGTTTTTTTCAATTTCTATTTATTGATGTATTAATAGGTTGTAATTTTTTTTTGAAATGTATATAAGTAAATTTGAAATTTGAAATTTGATATAATGAAATATATTTATGGATTGTATTTTTTTAAACTTGTATTTATTGTATTAATCATTGCATGATTTTGAAAATATATTTATGGACTGTATCTTTTAAACTTGTATTTATTGTATTAATCATTGCATGATTTTGAATTTATATTTTTGGATTATATTTTTTAAACTTGTATTTATTGCATTAATCATTGCACGATTTTGAAAATATATTTAATCATTTCATTATTGTATTAATCAATTTAAGTGATTGAAATTCCCCACAATCACACCAATTTTCGATTAATCTAACTGTGTATACTCTTGAGTGTTGACTACCACCGGTACTAGCAACTTCTACCTCCGAGACTCCTGATTCCCGCGAAAAATTTCATACAATTTGACATGTAGCTTTTCGGTTATTTTCATTAATCACATTACTCAATTCTTCACAATAAACATGACCCGCCCTTATCATGTTAGTTGCTTCATTTCTATGGTGTACAAACCATGAGTTAAGTCTATGATATGTTGCTATAACAAGTGCAGTAATTGGCAATGCTCTTGCTCCTTTGAGAACCGCATTCACACATTCTGCCAAATTCGTCGTCATATGGTCGTCCCGTCTCCCATCATCATATGATTGCATCCATTTTTATTTTGGGATTTTATCTAACCACGCTGCCGCCCTCGAGTTTTTTGACACAATACAGCAAGCATTCGCTCGAATCGAGGCCGGATCAATTTATAGCCTACAACAAGTTCATTATTATTCACAAAATTCTAATATAGAAACAATTTGACATAAATGATATTCATTTCAACACTTACCCATTTCAATGACTTTTTCTTTCAAATCATTATCTCGGAACTCCTTGTTGAAATTGCTAGCAACATGACGAATGCAATATACAGATTGACCATCACATCATTTAGGGAGCTCAGTACGTAGTGCACCCAATAAACCTGTACCCTTATATGATATTATGCAAATATTTGGTTGTGAGGTAACATATGTCCGAAGATTGTAGAAAAACCATTGCCATGCTTCTTTGGTCTCTCCTTCCATAATGCCAAATGCTACTGGATATATACCTCTATTACCATCTTGGGAACTAGCTATTAACAAAGTTCTAGTATATTTTCCAGTAAAAAATGTGCCATAAACTTGAAGGATTGGTTTGCAAAAACCAAATCCTTCAATGCATGGCTTGAAAGCCAAAAAACCCTATCAAGAATTAAAGTATTATGTTCCTCATGGTTAGATGTTGAATATCTTACAATTGTATCTGGTGCATAATATTAAACAACATTCAACCAACAGGTAACTCCTTGTATGATCCCTCCTAATCACCATAAATTTGGGACATTGCTATTTTTTAGCAGTCCAAGCCCTCCTATATGTCACCGTATAACCAAAATGAGTTACCACTTCTTTAACTAATGCTTTAATTGGTATACCAGGATATTTTGATACTAGTTGAACAATGCAGTTTGCGATGAAAGATGAGTTCAACTTCGTGTGATCTTGAGAAATATTAGTGGATACACAAGTGTGTCTTCCACTAATTTTTCTAATCTCCCAAATATCACGCTTCACACTTTTCGATGCCAGAAGTCTCCATTAACACCCAACACCATAATATTTACATTTTGCAACATACTATCTGGCCTAGACTCATCCACATGGTAATCAACAGAATTTCTAATATGAAATTTTTTTACAGCATTTGTTGTTGCTTCCTTTGATTCAAATTGCATACCAACAAAAAGATCATTATCTATATCTGTCCTTATGTGAGTACTTCTATATGAAAAATCTTGTCCAGATTGATAATCAATGTTAACGAAAAAAGATGAAGAAGTATCATATGTTATGCTAACTGGTTCAGTAGTGGTAACCTGAACATCATCATCGTCGTCATCACAAAGCTCAATATTCTCCTCATCACTAAAATCACTAACAATTGTCATCTACATATAACATACAGTAAAATATAAACAAACATATTTACATTTAAACATAAGTAGCAATACATAAAATAAACTATAAAATAAATGAACTGAAAAAATATAAAGCATTTTTAGTTACCTTAAATAGTCACAATTCTTCAATTAGAAATTAACCTACAGATTTTTCATACAGTTTCTTCCTTCAGTGTGGTTTACAGCCGGGGTTAGGGGTATATATATTACTTGAAAGTCGTGGATCCAAGACACGACTTCGATTTCCTGTACATGATCCACGACATTGCATGGAACTCGTGAACCAGATCTATGACATTGCCATGAAACTCGTGTCCCTGGTCCACGACTTATAGGGACCTGACACGGTGTAAGGGAATCGTGGATGGGGTCTACGATTTTGCTGGGAAGTCGTGGATATGGTCCACGACTTTAGTAAAATCGTGCATGGTGTCAATGAGATCCACTTAAAACTACACCAAACCCATATATAATTCAAATTCAAAACATACACTAAACGTGGGATAGTGTAGTCAAACTACACTACCCACGTAATTTTTCCACGATTATAAACAACATTAACATGGGTCGAGGCAACTGTCACATGCTACCATGCTCTGAATCAAATGCCTCGTCTAGCAGCAAAAAGCTGTTACTATGTATTTTTTGGGTCTTTAATATATCTAAATTGGAAGTGATGTCTGTTTATAAGTTAAAATATAGACTTCTAGCGGTAATATTATGTAGATAAATTGTTATATTTTTAAGATGCTGGTAGAATAATATTTTAAAATGCTAATACGATTTGTTATATTTTAAAATGCTGATAAATATTTATTTTCACTTATTGTTCTAGTTTGTAAAAGATAATTTATTTGCTTTTGCAATGAGTGTTGTTAAATCTCGTGCTTTGATATTTACGTTTCCTATAGCTAGTTACATAACTGATATATTTAAAGATATTATTAATTCTATTATATATTAAGTTCAAATTTTCACAATCTAGTATCACTTGTTTTGATATAAATACTAATATAAAATTAAATATTGATATAAATACTAAAAATATCAATTACTTTGATATAAATATTAGCATAAGACAAAATTTATTGACGAGTTATTCGTAAGAACAAAAATATTAACATTTGTAATTCAAAAAAAGAATCAACAACGCAAAATATATTGTTGAAGAAGAATCAACAACGCTCAACTCTTAAAGTCTTCTGTTACTAATTTGATTTTTATCAGTATACATATATTATGAATTTACTCCCTCTCAGTTTTCCATATACAATTAGCTCAATCATGCAATCATCATTCTCTTTTTGAATTCGTCCACACCGAGCTAAAGTAAATGGAATTCAATTATGTTTTTTCATTTTCCATTTTCCATTTTCCATTTTCCATTTTCCATTTTCCATTTTCCATTTTCCATCTATTAACAATATAATAAAAAAAAACTCCTTCATGTCACATCCTCCTCACATGTTTTTCCTTCATGCCACATTTCACATTCTCCTCACATTTTCCCATATTAAAATATGCCACATGTTACATTCTCCTCACATTCCTTCATGTCACATGTCACATATTCCTCACATGTTTTTCAGTCATGCCACATGTCACATTCTCCTCACATTTTCCCATCTTAAAATATGTCACATGTTACATTCTTCTCACATTTTCCCATCTTAAAAAATAAAATAAAAACTCATTCATGTTACATGTTATTACTACGTACATTCCCACACTATCCTTACTTTTTATATATTTTATATGTTAATAATTTAATACTAATTAGCAATTGGTCTATGTTGCTACCACACCAAAATTGAGTGTTTACCGTACCTATATTTTGTTATGTTAAAATGTAATTGACATTGAGCATTAGATGAGATTGAAATCATTTTTCACATCCAAACTATTTCTTTACACTAATCTATGTATATTATTTAACGTTTACTATTAATCTAAGAATAATTGCATTGTTACACCTCATCAAAGTTTTGTAACACTTTTCCAATTGAATTTTAATATTTCAGATTCTTTGAATTTTAATTTTTCTCTATTATAATTGAAAAATCAAATTCCAAATTGAAGTTTTTTATAACTTTTAAATATATTTTTAATAAAAAAACTCATTTAGTATAATGATTTGACATTTCATTTTCTATAAATTTTAAAATATTTATTTTAATAAAAATAATATGGTATCATATTTCAGATTTTCACTTTGTTATTTTCATTAGAAAATTCAAATTAAAAATTGTCATTTCTTTTTCTTATGTGATTGAATATGCAAATACACATGTAAGACGTATATTCTTAATAATGTGAATATATAAGTAACATGTATGTTTTAACTATGCGAATGCATGAGTAACATGTGTTTTCTTAGTAATACGAATGTATAAATAACATGTGTGTTTTTAGTCATGCGAATGCACGGGTTACATGTATGTTCTTAATAATACGAATGCACAAGTAACATATGTTTCTTAACCATATAAATGTACATGTAATATGTGTTATTAATCTTGCAGCAAAGAAGTATTGTCCCGTGCATCGCTGATGCACGAGTATCTTGCTAGTTTCCACAATATAACTCTTTCCTTTTAGGCACTTATTTTATATACATACCTAATATTAATAATAATATTATTAATTCTATTTCTGTTTTTAATAGCAATTAATTCTGTTTAATGATAATAACGATAATTCTATTTATCATTTTCATAATAAGTATACTAATAATTATGTCTATAATAATAATAACTATATTCTCATGGTTTACTAAATATTGAGATTGAACATTTAATATGGGAAATTCTATTAACTATTATCACTCATATTCTTTCACAAAAATAAAAAATAAAAAAAATAATGAATGCGAGTAAATAGTAAAATTTTATGAAAAAATAATAATCACATCAAAGATGGAGGAGGGGTTGTAATTTTACTTTTTTCCTTAGCTCATCAATTAGATGGTCGCATTATGTCGCTTCTGCTCCAAAAATAATTAAAACAAACATCACCCTAAAACATTTTTCTATCCAAAACTAGTTAGTCTTGATTTTCTATTGCTCATAGCAATACATATGAACAAGATTCTATCTTTTGAGACACAACAAAAATAAAAAATATTTTCTCTTTTAGAAATAAATAAATAATCAAATAATCTTAAGATATAATTTAATGCAATTAGTGAGGATATCATCTTAGTATGGGCGGATAAGGTGCTAGCATGTTCTCCGAGTCGTAATCAACTCCTAAATACCAATCTCTAATTTCAAGACCATTTTATTCAAATTGTGCTAAAAGTAGAGTTTTCTATGTTTTAACCACAAAAATATAATGACGACTCTGAAAAGGTTGCGTAGTTGAAAATTGGGATGTGACTATTACTAATTTACTACTATAATTAAGAATCTATTATAAATGTAATTAAAAGTGTAAAATGTTTTGCTACAAACAAAAAGTATAATATGAATTTTCTTAAGGAGGAATGAGACAAGATTTTCCTTTTTATCTTATGACATGGTGATACTTATGAAACTACAAAGAGTCACACACCACTCGTTTAAAGAAAAAAAACTGTTTTCTTTTTATGTAAAATTTTATTATCTTTACAACTCAAATTGCACAACCAACACTATAACTTCCAAATATGAATATTGTGGTGTAACAGTTTGATGTATACAGCTATATATCATTATGTTTTACATAAATAGACACACGTAACTTTTATTGCATTTGATACAAAGAATCATTCACAAAATTGTCGTGATATTTTCTTCTCTTTATCTATCTATCTTTGCATATTTCATTTTTCCTTCTTTTTTAGTCATGGATATTGGTAAAACATTAGATTGGAATGGTATTTTTGCTGCAATTATACCCTTGTATTTTGCTATTGGTCTAGGCTTTGCTTCTGTTCGTTGGTGGAAATTTTTTACACCAGAACAATGCAATGGAATCAATAGGTATGTGGTAGAATTTGCCATTCCATTTTTGATTTTCGACTTGTTTATATCTACCAACATGTACACCATAAACTTACAAATATTTGCAGCTGATGCTCTTCAAAAGATAATCGTTTTAGTTGTTTTATATCTTTTGAAATGGTTGAGAAAGGATTTTACCCTAGAGTGGTTGGTCACATTATTTTCTCTCTCAACTTTTTCAAACAGTATTATTATAGGAATACCTCTGATTGATTCCATGTATGGGGAAAGTTCAACTCCTTACCTTGTTCAAATTCTGGTTTTTCAATGTGCAATATGGTTCAATGTCATGATAGCCATGTATGAATATATATCAGCTAGGAAGCCTAGTAAAGATCATTTGCATGAAAACTCGATCAAAATTAAGGATGGCCTACCCCTTAGTGACATAGAACCATCAACTGGTGTCTTTGATAATGGTTCCAAAAATCTTGAACAACAATCTACTAAGAACATAATGGTTCATGAATCCTACGATGTTGATGTTCAAATTGGTCCTTTAGAGCCTTCTCTTCAACAAGAAGTAACACCAAATAGGTATGTGATTGAATATTCATCTTCTTCTACTCTATCATTGATGTTTAAGCCATTTGACAATCTTGCATTGAACAAGGATCATGTATTCCAAAAAATTTATGTCCCTATATCCCAAACCAATTAAATCTTACTAAATAGCATAAAATATTTATTTTCGGCTTTTATGATTTTTATTTTTAAGCAGATGGAAACTATTAATTGGATTATGACACAATGTGACATAAAAAATGGAGCTATGATCTTCATTCATCTTGTTCAAAATGATTATTCCTTTTGCATTCTAATTTGTTTGGTTTTTCATCAAGCCCTAGAAAAAGTTTGGACCAAGGTAATGGTGAAGTAATGGAAAAGGTCCCAAAAGGTGTTTCAATAAAGCTCTTCTTGATCTTATTTTGGAGGAAGTTACCAAAAAACAAATTGACTTCTGCAACTGTTATTGGTATAGCTTGGTCTCTCATAATATTCAGGTACAATACTATATTATAAGTCCATAATATATACATTATAATTTTAGTTTTATAATTAGTTTTGTCTAGTCTTATTTTTTGATATTCTAAAATTTAGGTTTTAGTCTTTAGTATTGACATGATTTACACTACTAATCATTGGTGTGACTAATTGTGATGTTAACGCGTGTTTACTTAATTTAACATTTAACAACTAAATTTTTAATACCAAAAGAGATAATTAGGCCTGTAACTTAGTTTTACATAATAGCCTATAGTAGACAATTTTCTTCTCATACAATATTTCAATATTTAATGTGCTTACAGGTTTAACTTGTCAACACCATTGATTTTCAAAAGAACCGTTGAGTTTATATCTAAAACAGGAATAACAATGGCAATGTTCAGTTTAGGTATGTATCATATGATTGTATATGAAAATAATAACTAGTTGTTCTATTCCTTTATATATGAAATGATTAATATTATATCTGTTTATGCAGGTTTGTCCATTGCTCTTCAACCAAAGTTCATGACTTCAAAATTATCTATAATTGTGATGTCTACCATCCTTAGGTTATTCGTAGGTCGAGCAATAATGGCTGCAGCTTCTGCTATAGTTGGCCTAAAAGGGGTCATTTTTCAAGTAGCAACTATTCAGGTACTTGTCATCCTCTTATATATCCCATTTGTATCTTGATAATGTTTAAAGAGCTAATTATTTTAAAATATGGTTGTGTTTGTGATTACAATTGTGGTTAGGGTTACTATAGTTGTGGTTACGGTTATTTTAATTGTGGACATTGTGAGTAAAAAATATTTTTGTAATTGATGCGGTCTTATACGGTACAATGCGGTTGCATTGCAATCTGATGCGACCAAAATATTGTCCAATGCGATTGCGTTGTAGCTTGATACAACTGTATTGCATTGCAATTGTGTTACGATATGATGCAGTTGCGATAGTTACCACAACCGCAATATTACGGTCGGATCACGCGATTTGACCCGCAATTTAAATACATGATAGAGCTTAATATATAAGTAGAAATTAAACTATATAATATTTTAATAATATTAGCGTTTGGAGTCAATAATGATTCACATAAATGAAGCATGATATACTAATAGTATAAAATATTAAACCGTTATAAAAAAATTAAAGTGCACACATATATATATACAATATATATATATATATATATATATATATATATATATAAGAAAATGATTGTATTTTCTCAAACTTGATATACAAATACATATACAACAAATGGAACACAATTTCTCATATTTGACAAAATACATATATATACACATACATTTGCATATTTTATATTCAATATTTTCTATAATAATGTCTAAGGACCACCCATTTTCTCCGTTTGAAATATTCGTGGGTGAATGGGATATGTTAGATGGACATTTAGGGCAAATGTGTACATTTTTCATGATCCACCATCTAATAAGTGCATGTGGGCCCATGGGCTAGACCAAATTGTCAATGGTACTTATGCAAAGTCCAATATTGTATAGTATTAGAATGGGTAAGAGAAACCAATACTCTATATTAACTTTAAGTTTTTTGTTATAACATGTTGTTGGGAACAAGCGAACAATCAAATAGTAAAGAGTATAGAGACCATTGCAAACCATTTTCAAAGTTTAGATTAAACTTTCATCTACAATTCTAAATATAAATGAGAATTTGAATAAGGGAAACATTAATTTTAAGTTTTGGTTGTTGCAGGCTGCTCTTCCTACACTTATTACTTGTTTTACAATTGCTAAGCAACACAATATTTACCCTGAGATAATTAGCAGTTCGTAAGTTCTACATTATTGATTTAAACTAATGATATTACTATTAAATTCTTATATAACCCAGATAAAATAAATCACTAATTATTGTTTGTTGATTTTTTCAGGATCGTCATTTCAACATGCCATTTCTTGCCGGTTGTATTAATCTACTTTATCATATTTCAACATTACCCTTGACAAGTGGTTACATATGTTCTCATGTATCCACCACAAAAAGAAAAGTTATTCTTTAATTTTTTTATTTTATATTATTTTGAGAACAAATCATATATACAGGACGACAATAAAAAGAGAATTTATTCTTTAATTTGTGTTATGTTATTTTTAGAACAAATGATATATGTGTCCTTTAATATCCTTGTAAAAAATATGTTTTTTTCTTTTACTTATTTATTTATTTGGAGAACAAACAAGACAATGTGCTGTCCACAATAAAAGAGGAGTTATTGAAGAGAATGACACACAAAAATTCAAAGTCATAAACTACATGTTTATTATCATTATTTAATTTTAACATACTAACAACCAAAAGAAGTAGAATCAAAGATAAGGCTTTGAATTAAACCAAAAACTATATCCAAATTTATAAGGAAACAACATTTTTATTCACATTTTAGGTTTAATTACGCTCACATTTTTTAAGAGATTTAAGTTTCATGACTCACGCTTTAAAATTCATAATCCATATTTTTCAAATAATCCAAAAATAGTCTTACCTATATTTTAATATTCATCTCCCTTATTTCTAAACACCCACTTCATCTTCTTACATATAATATCCTCTCAAACACCTCAAACTCAACAATATTTCAAAGTACATAAAAATCATGATCAATTTTATTCAATATTATTGTGAATTGCACAATGAAGAACTCATCTTTCTTTTTCTTATTGAAACTCAAGCCAAGTACAAGTGCATTTATATAAGGTGAATGCAGAGTTAGTTAGAAAACAGAGAATAACAAATTCTATTTTCTTGTTAAGCAAGGAACTAAAACTATCAATGCTAGACTAGACTCATTTGTGTATACAGAAGCTAATTAAATCAAGATACATCATTTATGAATCAAATAACTAGAAGAAGGCAAGATGCAGGTCCATGCTCAATTGAATAGTTGCTTGAGTTGCAAGGCAATATAGTTTTGTCTACTTTACAATGTTATGGCTGATGATGTTTTCATACATCAATATCCCCCCTCAAGCTGGAGAATATAGATTGTTAATTCCCAGCTTGTAGAGAAGTTAATGAAAGGGAGATAGATCTAAAGGTTTTGTAAGAATGTCTGCTAATTGTTCAGCAAAAGGAATAAGAAGACGATGGAAGAGCTTAGCTTGTAAGCTTTCTCAAACCACATGACAATCAATATTAATGTGCTTGGTTCTCTCATGAAATACTGAGTTAGCAGCAATATGTCTTGCAGAGTCATTGTCATAGTACAAAGAGCAGGTGCAATGAAGGAAGAATGGAAATTCTCAAGAAGATAAGTAAGCCATTGAATCTTACAAGTTGTGGCAGCCAAGGCCATATACCGTGCTTCTGAGGACGATCTGGAAACAAATGTTTGTTTCTTAGTTCTCCATGAAACTAGAGAATTATCAAGGAAAATACAATATCCTGAAATGGACCTTCTTGAATCAATGCAAGCACCCCAATCAGAATCACTAAAGACCTTGAGTTGAAGAGAGGATTTAGAGGAGTAAAAAAGCCCTTGACCATGAGATCCTTTGATGTATCTCAATAATCTTGTCAGGGCTTGATGGTGAAGACTAGTAGGATTAGCCAAAAACTGACTTAACTGTTGCACTGAATAAGAAAGATTCATCCTTGTGTTGGTTAAGTAGAGAAGTCTGCCAACTAATCTTCTGTAGGAGGCTGGATCAGCAATGATATTGGAGCGATCTTGATGAAGCTTTGTAGTTTTAACCATGAAAGTGGAAACATGTTTAGAGGCAAGAAAACCAGTGTCTGATAATATGTCAAATGCATATTTCCTTTGGCAAATTGTAATGCCATCATGAGATCTAGTAACTTCCAGTCCAAGAAAGTACCTCAAAGCTCCAAAATCTTTGATTTTGAATAGAGAATCTAGACGTTCTTTCGCAGAAGTGATCTCTTCTTGGTCATTGCCTCCTAATATGAAATCATCAACATAAACAAGCAAAGCATTAAACTTGGAATTATTCTGCTTGGTGAATAATGAATGATCATGAGTAGACTGCTTGTATCCAATGAAACTCATAGAAGAGGATAATTTGGTGTGCCATTGCCTACTAGCTTGCTTGAGTCCATAAAGGGACTTATGCAATTTACAAACTTGATGAGATTTTGTAGAGGTAACACCATCAGGAATCTCCATGTACTCATCTTCATCTAAACCACCATGCAAGAATGCATTATTAACATCAAGTTGATGGAGCTGCCAATTTTGAGATGCTGCTATGGCCAATAATAACCTCACAGTTGTAAACTTAACAAATGGAACAAATGTGTAAAAAAAATAATGCTCCCTGTTTGATTGTAACCTTCGGCCACAAGTTTGGCGTTGTACCTCTCTATACTACCATCTGACTTGTATTTGGTTCTATAAACCCATTTGGAACCAATGAGAACCTTATCACTAGGTAGGTCAACTAAAATCCAAGTATCGTTTAACTTTAGTGCATTTAATTCATTTTGCATAGCCTAGATCCAATGAGGAGATTTGACAGCTTGACTATAGTGTTTAGGCTCAATGTTTCTGGTTATGGACAAAACATGACTAAGATATGGTTGTTTAATAGAAAAGTATGACAAAAATTAAGACAAGGGATGTAAAATACCTTTTGGTGATGATGGATGAGATTAAGTAAGAATGTTGCAGTGAAAATCCCTAAAGTAAGTTAGAGGTTGTCTTATTCTATCGGATTTTCTAATGCTAGAAGTTGGTTGAGGCAGATTTGGAATAATAGGCTCATTTCTTGGCAAAAGTGTATTGTTGGTAACAAGTGTGTAAATTGATGTGGTGTAGGAGTTGGTGAAATATAGCTATGTGAAAAAGGCTCAGCTGATGATAAACTTGTGCTAGGTA
Source organism: Lupinus angustifolius (assembly GCF_001865875.1). Taxonomy (NCBI): domain Eukaryota; kingdom Viridiplantae; phylum Streptophyta; class Magnoliopsida; order Fabales; family Fabaceae; genus Lupinus; species Lupinus angustifolius. The sequence continues at coordinate 18,837,556 of NC_032013.1, read as the reverse complement.
TATGCATACTGCATGAATTAGTTTGATGTATTATGGTTGTGTGATTGGTTAGGAGAATGTCAAGGAAGGAAAAATCATTAGTATCAGAAGTAAGGCTATCATGAATAGATGCAATATGCAACGATAATGGGAAAACATTTTCATGAAATAGGACATTTCTTGATATGAAAATTTGCCTACTAGGCAAGTCTAGAAGAATAAAACATTTTATTCCCATTTTGTATCCTAGAAAAACACATTTCCTAGACCTTGCTTCTACTTTTGATCTATCATGAGGACTAGTAGTAGCAAAATCTTTACAATCGAAGACCTTGACATCATATAAGCTAGCGAGCGTGTGATGCAAAAGTTCATAAGGACTTTTATTCTGAAGAATTTTACTTGGCAGTCTATTTATAAGAAAGGTTGTAGGTTGTAAAGCATAGGACCAGTAACACTGAGACAAGTTAGACTGAAATAGTAGAGCCCTAGTGACATTAAGAAAATGTCTATGCTTTTTTCAACCACTAAATTCTGCTGTGGAGTTTCAGTGCATGAAGTTTGATGTATGATGCCAAAAGCACTAAAAAATTGTGGATCATTAAACTCAATTCCATTATCAGTTTTTGAAGTTTTAACAATTTTTTCATATTGATTTTTAACAAATGTCATAATTATTAAAGGTCTTGTTTCATCATTTGATTTCATCAAAAAAGTCCATGTGTTCCTGCCGTGATCATCAACAACAGTGAGAAAATATTTGTGACCATGTATTCAACTATTATAAGAGGACCCCATATATCCATATGAACAATTTCAAATAGGCTAGAACTCCTATGCTTTTGACTCAAGAAAGGTAATCTAGATTGCTTGGTCAAGTAGCAGTGATCACAAACAATTTTACTATCAAATTTTACATATGGAAATTCTTACAAACATTGTACAAAACAGAAAATGATGGATGCCCTAATCTAAAATGCCATAGATCAAATCGAGGCTTATTGTGATTGGCTTGAAAGGTGGAGTTCACACTATGGTTTCCTTGGTTAGGCTTGGACCGGAAAGTAGTAATTGTAATCACTTACAGAACATTTTTCACTTCAGCAGTTCCAATCATCTTCAATGCAATCATATCTTGGATTGCACATTTTGAAGCATGAAAAATTAGGTGACAACTCAGAGACTTTGTTAACTTGCTGATTGATATAAGGTTGAATTTGAAATTGGGAATGAACAAGACATCATACAAAATAAAGGAATCAAAAAATTTTATAGTACCAGATTGATGTGTATGTATGATAGTTCCATCAGGCAATTTAACATGAATAGGTCTAATTGAATGATAAGACATGAACAATAAAAGATTATGACATATGTGATCACTAGCTCTAGAATCTAAAATCCAGGATTGAGTTTTACCTGAACAATCACCTTTAGACATGACTTATTTGGTTAACATTGTGACTGAAAGAGCTTGACACATTGGAACTTTTAAGCAAGGTTGCAAGTTTGTCACACTGTTCAACACTAATGTTAAGAATAGGTGAAAGTGTAGGATTACCAAGTGACAATGAATCCATGAGCTCTTCTAGTTCTGAATCAATCTTAAAAGCACTATTCACATCAATAGTGCCTTGGCTTCCTCTATTACTTTGAAAGTGTGGTGGAAAGCCATGTTTCAGATAACATGTTTCAATTGTATGCCTCTCCTTCCCATAATAAGTGCACACTTTTGTTGAAATTCCCCTCTTCCATAACTTCTGCCATTGTACTTTCCTTTGTTTTGTGCAAAACCTCTTCCAAAACCACCTCTATTTGCTGATCTGATGTTAGATATTTCAGCAGCATTAACCATTCCCTTTGAAGCAATTAGATTCATTCCAATCAATTGTCTTTCCTATTCAACTAATAATGAAAATGTATTGTTTATCAAAGGCATGGATTCCATCAACAATATATGTGCTTTGGTAGCATTGAATTCATCATTTAACCCTTTCAAAAAACATACCATATACTCAATTTCTCTATGGTGTTTTACAGTTCTCAGCATTTCACACTTACACTTAATAATACAAACACATGAAGGTAGTGATCTTAATGATTCCAATTCTTCCTATGGAATTTTCAGATCTGTGAAATAATTGGATATACTCATATCACCTTCCTTAATTGAATGTAGTTCTTGAAGAACACTAGACATTCTAAAATAATCTCCCTTAGAAAACCTCTCTTTCAAGTCCAACCATAAATCTTCAGCATTCTCTATGTATATTACACGTTGTGGTATGTTTGAAGATAAACAACGAGTAATCCATTAAACTACCATAGTATTACACCGTTCCCACACATTATCTCAGATCAATATCTCTATAATATCAAATAAATTCATTTGGAAGGATTCTGGAGATGGTCTCCTCTCATTAAAACATGCTTTCTCTTGGCTGAATCTTAACCCTAGTCAAATTAATTGATGCAAAATCATTTGGTCTTCAACAATTCCTCCCTCCAAGTCTTTCACAACTTGGAGACTTGAAAACAAGAAACTTCCAACAGATGAAAATCTTCGAAGGAGAGGTTTATCTTTGGTTTCTATATGCAATTTATGCAGGTATTCTAATGAAGACTCAAATCATCTTTTCCTAAACTACCCTTTTGTTGTCAACATTGGAATTGGTTGGGCACAATGTTCTCAATACAGATCAACACCAGATCAATTTTCAGCATTCTTTCTTCTTGTAATAGATAGTGGAGTCCTCAAATTATTCAGGTCATAGCTGCTAGCATTGTTCACATAATTAACATAATTTGGTATTACGTGAATCAAGCTCGATTTCAGGATAGCAGAATTAACATTTATAATGCAATATCTAAAATTAAAATGGCAATATCTCTATTTGGGAATACTTAAAAACTCAATGCTAATAACTCTATTCAAGTCTTCAACATTGTAAGGTCTCTTAAGGCCGTCGTGCAGTGCCGCCATAAGATGGAGGAGCTCCAGAAGCTTTACCATGATGAGATCCAATACGTGAGGAACCTTCCTTCTTTAATCCACGCGAACTCGCTTTACAAATTGTGGAGGAATGGAATTGGAAGTTTAGGCGGCAGTGATGGCGGTGGTGATGGTTGGAGAGGTGGGGGAGGGTTTCGGATTAGGATTCCTAGTGGTGTGAGTGTAGCTACCAGAGGTAATGATACTACTTAGTTAAAAACCTCCACAAATAAACCGTTGCAAATGTATAGATATCAGAGATTTTTTAAAACCTCCATAAAATGCTTTTAGCAGTCATAACTATGGAGGTTTTTGAAAACTCCGCTAGTTATATTGTGAAGGTTAAAAACCTCCGCTAATCACATGAAAAACTTCCACAAAATATGTTATAGTATCTCGTATATATCCATGGTAAAAAGAGAAGTTATTCTTTAATTTGTTTTTTAACTGTAATTTTGGGAACAAATCATGTATCAACAAAAAGAAGACAATTATTTATTATTTTGTTTTATGTCACTATGAGAACAGATACGATATGTGTTCTTTAATATTTTTGACAAAAATAGATATTTTTTGTTTTATTATATACATGATACATGATGAAAAAACAAGACAAATGTGTGATGCACAAACAAAGTAAATTATTTAGTTTGTTTATTTCATTTTGAAAGCAAATAAGAAAATTTTGGGAAAAACCAACAAACTCAAAATTTGTTTCTGCACATTTATTTTTGGAAAAACCAACAAAAATGATTTTTTTTAAGTAAATCCAAACATGGATCAAAGCATAACATATCACAAACTCCAAATTTTATTCAAGTAAATTAAAACCCATGTAGATAATGACATACAAAAATTCAAAGTCATAAACTTGATATTAATTTTAGATTTTAACATACCACCAATGAAAATATGTAGAACAAAAAATAAGGCTTTGAGTGAAACCAAAAATTAAATCCAAACTTGGAAGGAAACTATATTTTTACATACACTTTTGGTTTAATTAGGCTCACTTTTTATGAAATTTAAGATTCATGACACACGCTTTACACTTCATAACCCATATTTTTCCAATAATCTAAAAAATAGTCTTACGTATATTTTAATATTCATCTTCCTTTTTTCTAAACATTTACTTCGTCTTCTTCCCATATAATATCCTCTCATACACCTCAAACCCAACAATAAGGCTTTGAATTAAACCAAAAATTAAATCCAAATTTATAAGGAAACCACATTTCTATTCACATTTTAGGTTTAATTACGCTCACGTTTTTTAAGAGATTTAAGTTTCATGACTCACGCTTTAAAATTCATAATCCATATTTTTTAAATAATCCAAAAATAGTCTTACCTATATTTTAATATTCATCTCCCTTATTTCTAAACACCCACTTCATCTTCTTACATATAATATCCTCTCAAACACCTCAAACTCAACAATATTTCAAAGTACATAAAAATCATGATCAATTTTATTCAATATTATTGTGAATTGCACAATGAAGAACTCATCTTTCTTTTTCTTATTGAAACTCAAGCCAAGTACAAGTGCATTTATATAAGGTGAATGCAGAGTTAGTTAGAAAACAGAGAATAACAAATTCTATTTTCTTGTTAAGCAAGGAACTAAAACTATCAATTCTAGACTAGACTAATTTGTGTATACAGAAGCTAATTAAATCAAGATACATCATTTATAAATCAAATAACTAGAAGAAGGCAAGATGCAGGTCCATGCTCAATTGAATAGTTGCTTGAGTTGCAAGGCAATATAGTTTTGTCTACTTTACAATGTTATGGCTGATGATGTTTTCATACATCAATATCCTCCCTCAAGCTGGAGAATATAGATTGTTAATTCCCAGCTTGTAGAGAAGTTAATGACAGGGAGATGGATCTAAAGGTTTTGTGAGAATGTCTGCTAATTGTTCAGCAAAAGGAATAAGAAGAAGATGGAAGAGCTTAGCTTGTAAGCTTTCTCAAACCACATGACAATCAATGTCAATGTGCTTGGTTCTCTCATGAAACACTGAGTTAGCAGCAATATGTCTTGCAGAGTCATTGTCATAGTACAAAGAGCAGGTGCAATGAAGGAAGAATGGAAATTCTCAAGAAGATAAGTAAGCCATTGAATCTTACAAGTTGTGGCAGCCAAGGCCATATACCGTGCTTCTGAGGACGATCTGGAAACAAATGTTTGTTTCTTAGTTCTCCATGAAACTAGAGAATTATCAAGGAAAATACAATATCCTGAAATGGACCTTCTTGAATCAATGCAAGCACCCCAATCAGAATCACTAAAGACCTTGAGTTGAAGAGAGGATTTAGAGGAGTAAAAAAGCCCTTGACCATGAGATCCTTTGATGTATCTCAATAATCTTGTTAGTGCATGATGGTGAAGACTAGTAGGATTAGCCAAAAACTGACTTAACTGTTGCACTGAATAAGAAAGATTCGGCCTTGTGTTGGTTAAGTAGAGAAGTCTGCCAACTAATCTTCTGTAGGAGGCTGTATCAGCAATGATATTAGAGCGATCTTGATGAAGCTTTGTATTTTTAACCATGAAAGTGGAAACATGTTTAGAGGCAAGAAAACCAGTATCTGATAATATGTCAAATGCATATTTCCTTTGGCAAATTGTAATGCCATCATGAGATCTAGCAACTTCTAGTCCAAGAAAGTACATCAAAGCTCCAAAATCTTTGATTTTGAATAGAGAATCTAGACGTTCTTTCGCATAAGTGATCTCTTCTTGGTCATTGCCTCCTAATATCAAATCATCAACATAAACATGCAAAGCATTAAACTTGGAATTATTCTGCTTAGTGAATAATGAATGATCATAAGTAGACTGCTTGTATCCAATGAAACTCATAGAAGAAGATAATTTGGTGTGTCATTGCCTGCTATCTTGCTTGAGTCCATAAAGGGACTTATGCAATTTACAAACTTGATTAGATTTTGTAGAGGTAACACCATCAGGAATCTCCATGTACTCATCTTCATCTAAATCACCATGCAAGAATGCATTATTAACATCAAGTTGATGGAGCTGCCAATTTTGAGATGCTACCATGGCCAATAATAACCTCATAGTTGTAAACTTAACAAATGGAACAAATGTGTCAAAAAAATAATGCTCCCTGTTTGATTGTAACCTTCGGCCACAAGTTTGGCGTTGTACCTCTCTATACTACCATCTGGCTTGTATTTGATTCTATAAACCCATTTGGAACCAATGAGAACCTTATCACTAGGTAGGTCAACTAAAATCCAAGTATCGTTTAACTTTAGTGCATTTAATTCATTTTGCATAGCCTAGATCCAATGAGGAGATTTGACAGCTTGACTATAGTGTTTAGGCTCAATGTTTGTGGTTATGGAAAAAACATGACTAAGATATGGTTGTTTAATAGAAAAGTATGACAAAAATGAAGACAAGGGATGTAAAATACCTTTTGGTGATGATGGATGAGATGAAGTAAGAATGTCGCAGTGAAAATCCCTAAGGTAAGTTAGAGGTTGTCTTATTCTATCGGATTTTCTAATGCTAGAAGTTGGTTGAGGCAGATTTGGAATAATAGGCTCATTTCTTGGCAAAAGTGTATTGTTGGTAACAAGTGTGTAAATTGATGTGGTGTAGGAGTTGGTGAAATATAGCTATGTGAAAAAGGCTCAGCTGATGATAAACTTGTGCTAGGTATATGCATACTGCATGAATTAGTTTGATGTATTATGGTTGTGTGATTGGTTAGGAGAATGTCAAGGAAGGAAAAATCATTAGTATCAGAAGTAAGGCTATCATGAATAGATGCAATATGCAACGATAATGGGAAAACATTTTCATGAAATAGGACATTTCTTGATATGAAAATTTGCCTACTAGGCAAGTCTAGAAGAATAAAACATTTTATTCCCATTTTGTATCCTAGAAAAACACATTTCCTAGACCTTGCTTCTACTTTTGATCTATTATGAGGACTAGTAGTAGCAAAATCTTTACAATCGAAGACCTTAACATCATATAAGCTAGCGAGAGTGTGATGCAAAAGTTCATAAGGACTTTTATTCTGAAGAATTTTACTTGGCAGTCTATTTATAAGAAAGGTTGTAGGTTGTAAAGCATAGGACCAGTAACACTGAGACAAGTTAGACTGAAATAGTAGAGCCCTAGTGACATTAAGAAAATGTCTATGCTTTTTTCAACCACTAAATTCTGCTGTGGAGTTTCAGTGCATGAAGTTTGATGTATGATGCCAAAAGCACTAAAAAATTGTGGATCATTAAACTCAATTCCATTATCAGTTTTTGAAGTTTTAACAATTTTTTCATATTGATTTTTAACAAATGTCATAATTATTAAAGGTCTTGTTTCATCATTTGATTTCATCAAAAAAGTCCATGTGTTCCTGCCGTGATCATCAACAACAGTGAGAAAATATTTGTGACCATGTATTCAACTATTATAAGAGGACCCCATATATCCATATGAACAATTTCAAATAGGCTAGAACTCCTATGCTTTTGACTCAAGAAAGGTAATCTAGATTGCTTGGTCAAGTAGCAGTGATCACAAACAATTTTACTATCAAATTTTACATATGGAAATTCTTACAAACATTGTACAAAACAGAAAATGATGGATGCCCTAATCTAAAATGCCATAGATCAAATCGAGGCTTATTGTGATTGGCTTGAAAGGTGGAGTTCACACTATGGTTTCCTTGGTTAGGCTTGGACCGGAAAGTAGTAATTGTAATCACTTACAGAACATTTTTCACTTCAGCAGTTCCAATCATCTTCAATGCAATCATATCTTGGATTGCACATTTTGAAGCATGAAAAATTAGGTGACAACTCAGAGACTTTGTTAACTTGCTGATTGATATAAGGTTGAATTTGAAATTGGGAATGAACAAGACATCATACAAAATAAAGGAATCAAAAAATTTTATAGTACCAGATTGATGTGTATGTATGATAGTTCCATCAGGCAATTTAACATGAATAGGTCTAATTGAATGATAAGACATGAACAATAAAAGATTATGACATATGTGATCACTAGCTCTAGAATCTAAAATCCAGGATTGAGGCTTTTGTTGAAATTCCTCCTCTTCCATAACTTCTGTCATTGTACTTTCCTTTGTTTTGTGCAAAACTTCTACCAAAACCACCTCTATTTGCTTATCTGAAGTTAGATATTTTAGCAGCATTAACCATTCCCTTTGAAGCAATTAGATTCATTCCAATCAATTGTCTTTCCTATTCAACTAATAATGAAAATGTATTGTTTATCAAAGGCATGGATTCCATCAACAATATATGTGCTTTGATAGCATTGAATTCATCATTTAACCCTTTCAAAAAACATACCACATACTCAATTTCTCTCTGGTGTTTTACAGTTCTCAGCATTTCGCTTGTATTTGATTCTATAAACCCATTTGGAACCAATGAGAACCTTATCACTAGGTAGGTCAACTAAAATCCAAGTATTGTTTAACTCTAGTGCATTTAATTCATTTTGCATAGCCTAGATCCAATGAGGAGATTTGACAGCTTGACTATAGTGTTTAGGCTCAATGTTTGTGGTTATGGAAAAAACATGACTAAGATATGGTTGTTTAATAGAAAAGTATGACAAAAATGAAGACAAGGGATGTAAAATACCTTTTGGTGATGATGGATGAGATGAAGTAAGAATGTCGCAGTGAAAATCCCTAAGGTAAGTTAGAGGTTGTCTTATTCTATCGGATTTTCTAATGCTAGAATATCAATATCTCTACAATATCAGATAAATTCATTCGGAAGGATTCTGGAGATGGACTGCTCTCATTAAAACATGCTTTCTCTTGGTTGAATCTTAACCCTAGTCAAATTAATTGATGCAAAATCATTTGGTCTTCAACAATTCCTCCCTCCAAGTCTTTCACAAAAAAGTGTGTTGTTGGTAACAAGTGTGTAAATTGATGTGGTGTAGGAGTTGATGAAATATAACTATGTGAAAAAGGCTCAGCTGATGATAAACTTGTGCCAGGTATATGCATACTGCGTGATTGGTTGGGAGAATGTCAAGGAAGGAAAGATCATTAGTATCAGAAGTAAGACTATCATGAATGGATGCAATATGCAACGATAATGGGAAAAGATTTTCATGAAATAGGACATTTCTTGATATGAAAATTTGCCTACTAGGCAAGTCTAGAAGAATAAAACATTTTATTCCCATTTTGTATCCTAGAAAAACACATTTCCTAGACCTTGCTTCTACTTTTGATCTATTATGAGGACTAGTAGTAGCAAAATCTTTACAATCGAAGACCTTAACATCATATAAGCTAGCGAGAGTGTGATGCAAAAGTTCATAAGGACTTTTATTTTGCAGAATTTTACTTGGCAGTCTGTTTATAAGAAATGTTGTAGGTTGTAAAGCATAGGACCAGTAACACTGAGACAAGTTAGACTGAAATAGTAGAGCTCTAGTGACATTAAGAAGATGTCTATTCTTTTTTCAACCACTGAATTCTGCTGTGGAGTTTCAGTGCATGAAGTTTGATGTATGATGCCAAAAGCACTAAAAAATTGTGGATCATTTAACTAAATTCCATTATCAATTTTTCAAGTTTTAACAATTTTGTGATATTGATTTTTAACAAATGTCATAATCATTAAAGGTCTTGTTTCATCATTTGTTTTCATTAAAAAAGTCCATGTGTTCCTGCGGTGATCATCAACAACAGTGAGAAAATATTTGTGACCATGTATTCAACTATTAGAAGGGGACCCCATATATCCATATGAACAATTTCAAATAGGCTAGAACTCCTATGCTTTTGACTCAATAAAGGTAATCTAGATTGCTTGGCCAAGTAGCAGTGATCACAAACAACTTTACTATCAAATTTTACATATGGAAATTCTTACAAACATTGTACAAAACAGAAAATGATGGATGCCCTAATCTAAAATGCCATAGATCAAATCGAGGCTTATTGTGATTGGCTTGAAAGGTGGAGTTCACACTATGGTTTCCTTGGTTAGGCTTGGACCGGAAAGTAGTAATTGTAATCACATACAGAACATTTTTCACTTAAGCAGTTCCAATCATCTTCAATGTAATCATATCCTGGATTGCACATTTTGAAGCATGAAAAATTAGTTGACAACTCAGAGACTTTGTTAACTTGCTGATTGATATAAGGTTGAATTTGAAATTAGGAATGAACAAGACATCATACAAAATGAAGGAATCAGAAAATTTTATAATACCAGATTGATGTGTATGTATGATAGTTCCATCAGGAAATTTAACATGAATAGGTCTAATTGAATGATAAGATATGAACAATAAAAGATTATGACATATGTGATCACTAGCTCCAGAATCTAAAATCCAGGATTGAGTTTTACCTGAACAATCACCTTTAGACATGACTTATTTGGTAAACATTGTGACTGAAAGAGCTTGACACATTGGAACTTTTAAGCAAGGTTGCAAGTTGGTCACGCTGTTCAACACTAATGTTAAGAATAGGTGAAAGTGTAGGATTGCCAAGTGACAATGAATCCATGAGCTCTTCTGGTTTTGAATCAATCTTAATAGCACTATTCACATCAATAGTGCATTGTCTTCCTCTATTACTTTGAAAGTGTGGTGGAAAGCCATGTTTCAGATAACATGTTTCAATTGTATGCCTCTCCTTCCCATAATAAGTGCAC
>NC_032013.1:18800774-18826760 GCF_001865875.1 Lupinus angustifolius | reverse complement strand
AGACATTCTAAAATAATCTCCCTTAGAAAACCTCTCTTTCAAGTCCAACCATAAATCTTCAGCATTCTCTATGTATATTACACGTTGTGGTATGTTTGAAGATAAACAACGAGTAATCCATTAAACTACCATAGTATTACACCGTTCCCACACATTATCTCAGATCAATATCTCTATAATATCAAATAAATTCATTTGGAAGGATTCTGGAGATGGTCTCCTCTCATTAAAACATGCTTTCTCTTGGCTGAATCTTAACCCTAGTCAAATTAATTGATGCAAAATCATTTGGTCTTCAACAATTCCTCCCTCCAAGTCTTTCACAACTTGGAGACTTGAAAACAAGAAACTTCCAACAGATGAAAATCTTCGAATGAGAGGTTTATCTTTAGTTTCTATATGCAATCTATGCAGATATTCTAATGAAGACTCAAATCATCTTTTCCTAAACTATCCTTTTGCTGTCAACATTCGGAATTGGTTGGGCACAATGTTCTCAATACAGATCAACACCTCATAAATTTTCAGCATTCTTTCTTCTTGTAATAGATAGTGGAGTCCTCAAATTATTCAGGTCCTAGTTGCTAGCATTGTTCACATAATTAACACAATTTGGTATTACGTGAATCAAGCTCAACTTCAGGATAGCAGAATCAACATTTATAATGCAATATCTAAAATTAAAATGGCAATATCTCTATCTGGGAATACTTCAAAACTCAATGCTAGTAACTCTATTCAAGTCTTCAACATTGTAAGGTCTCTTAAGGCTGTCATGCAATGCCACCATAAGATGGAGAAGCTCCAGAAGTGTTACCATGCTGAGATCCAATGCGCAAGGAACCTTCCTACTTTAATCCACGTGAACTCGCTTTACAAATTGCGAAGGAATGGAATTGGAAGTTTAGGCGGCAACGATGGCGGTGGTGATGGTTGGAGAGGTGGGGGAGGGTTTCGGATTAGGATTCCAAGTGCTGTGAGTGTAGCTACCAGAGGTAATGATACCACTGAGTTAAAAACCTCCACAAAAAAACCATCGCAAATGTATAGATATCAGAGATTTTTCAAAACCTCCATAAAATGCTTCTAGCAGTCATAACTATGGAGGTTTTTGAAACCTCCGCTAGTTATATTGTGAAGGTGAAAAACCTCCGCTAATCACATGAAAAACTTCCACAAAATATGTTATAGTATCTGGTATATATCCATGGTAAAAAGAGATGTTATTCTTTAATTTGTTTTTTAACTGTAATTTTGGGAACAAATCATATGTCAATAAAAAGAAGACAATTATTTGTTATTTTGTTTTATGTCATTATTAGAACAGATACGATATGTGTTCTTTAATATTTTTGACAAAAGTAGATATTTTTTTATTTATTATATACATGATACATGATGAACAAACAAGACACATGTGTGGTGCACAAATAAAGAAGAGTTATTTAGTTTATTTATTTCATTTTGAAAGCAAATAAGAAAATTTTGGGAAAAACCAACAAACTCAAAATTTGTTTCTGCACATTTATTTTTGGAAAAACCAACAAAAAGGAATTTTTTTAAGTAAATCAAAACATGGATCAAAGTATAACATATCACAAACTCCAAATTTTATTCAAGTAAATTAAAACCCATGTAGATAATGACACACAAAAATTCAAAGTCATAAACATGATATTAATTTTAAATTTTAACATACCACCAATGAAAATATGTAGAACCAAAACTAAGGCTTTGAGTGAACCCAAAAATTAAATCCAAACTTGGAAGGAAACTATATTTTTACACACACTTTTGGTTTAATTAGGCTCACATTTTTTAAGAAATTTAAGTTTCATGACACACGCTTTACACTTCATAACCCATATTTTTCCAATAATCCAAAAAATAGTCTTACGTATATTTTAATATTCATCTTCCTTTTTTCTAAACATTTACTTCGTCTTCTTCCCATATAATATCTTCTCATACACCTCAAACCCAACTATATTTCAAAGTACGTAAAAATTATGATCAGTTGTGTTCATTATGTCTTGCACATAACCTTCCTAACATAAAGTTCGTGTAACGTTGAAAGTATTTTTATTGTGAACCATTTCTGCTATCATGATATCAGACATGACCTTAAGGTCACAAATTAATTTTATTTCGTACATAACTTCAAGGTCATGTATGTATATTATTAAAAACTAAAAAGTTGTATGTTACCATAAGGTCAAAGAATCATTACGCCACAATTGATATTTAACAACGATCATTCAACAATGTTCGTGTGTGTTGAACGCTGTTAAATATAAGACGGAAGAGAATGAATAACACTAGTGAAGTAAGTGCTGTTAAATATGATAAGTGAATATACATTCAACAACACTTGCTTCAATGAGCGTTGTTGAATGTATGTATCAAAGATTTAACAATGCTTAGTGAAGTGAGCACTGATGTTTATCACACATTTAACAACGCTTGCTTCAACGAGCACCGTTAAAAGTAACATCTTTAACAGTGAACACTGAAGGTAGCATTGCTAAAGGTCATACACTCATATATTGAACAACATTTCTTCAATGAGTGTTGTTAAAAGTAACACATTTAACAGCGCTTGCTTCAATATGCGCTATTAGAAGTAACACATTTAACAATGCTTGCTTCAATGAGTATTGTTAAAGGTCATATATACATTAATATATTTAACAATACTTCTTCAGTGAACGTTGTTAAAAGTTACACATTTAACAACGCTTGCTTCAACGATTGTTATTAAAGGTCATACAACACTTCTTCAGTGAGCATTGTTAAAAGTTATACATTTAACAGCGCTTGCTTGATGTTAAGGGTCATACATTCATATATTTAACAACACTTCTTCAGTGAGCGTTGTTAAACACTTGTTTTAATAAGCGAAATTTTTTTCAAATTTAAAAGCAAAACCTCACACACAATAATACATAAATCATTCATTTTATTATTGCTCTTACTCATCTTCTTCATGAGTTATATTTTTCTCTTTTGTTTTTAGTTTCTCTCTTCAAGTAAGTTATCGGTTTTTTGTTTCTCTCTTCAAGCATAAGGTAAATCGTCATCTTATTTTAGCTCATTTATTTCTTTTGATTTAGTCTTGATGCTTGCATTTTGACCATAAATAATAAGTATTTGAATCGTTATCTTTTTTAAATAATTGTATTATTTATGATCAATTTGGTGGAAACATTTCACTAATAGTGTAATCTTTATTTTATGTGAACGCAACTATAGTGTTCTAGGTTTTTTGCTATGGTTCATTGGTTTAGAACATAGGGTTTGAGTATGATGGTAAATGTTCTTTCTCAATTACTACTAATTTTGTATTTTTTATCATAACTTTTGAAATTTGCTCAGAGATGTCATTTTTTATTCGTATTTGTAATTTGCATTGATCAAGGAGGAACACCTAAACACTCTGTGAGGACTTGCACATTGAAGGAGAAAGAATTAATGAACAATTTTCAAAAGATCTCATTACTAATATATTATTTTATAATATTAGAATATGTTAAGATATCATTACTAATATGTTATTTCATAATATTAGAATCTCTTAAGATTGAATGTAATTGGAGTCGTTGATGATTTAACAAATCTGTTGTTAATATGGTAGAGTTGGACATACTTGACATGCGTTTGATAGAATGTCTAAAAGAAATATTGTCTAATTTAGAAAGTAGACAAAAGTGCTATTGAATATAACCTTATGTACTGATGCGCTCAAATAGAAAGTGCCTAAAAAATGATGTTAAATCACAATTTAAGCTCTATTGTTTTGCTAGTCTGACATAGTGAATCATTGTTTCTAATAAATTGTGTATAGACTAATGACATATTTTTGATCGAAAGTATCATTAGTTCTCAAAATTTTCATGATATATACATGATTGACAATATATATAAATATATCATTTCATATCTATAATAATAAATAAAATATTAGGAAAACTTCATGTAAAAGAGATATGCATTATATTTAATAGGTTGCGGTCTAGGGTCGGGTTATTATCCAAAAACTAGATATTTATGTATCTTTGTGCTAATATTACTAATTTTAGCTATAATTTTAGTTTTGTATATCTTAATATTTGTTCATGTAGGTTTTCTTTAACAACCAATTACCAATATCATTATGGTAGCACGTGTAGGTTGACCGAAATATTATTTCTCAAACAAAAAAGAAGGATTTTTTACTAATTTATGGTATAATACTATTGTATGAATGAAATCAATAATTTCTTGCCAAGTACTATCATTAGGTATTTATCTTCATATTTAAAAAAAATTATCAATGTAGTACATGGTCAAACTAACTAATTGAGTAATTGAGGAAATTAATAGTGGCAATTAAATAAAATATTGTATAGTAGACGAGTTAAAAAGAGAAGTTTTCTTTTCTTTTTATATCACTAGAACAAATAAGGTGTGTATGTGATCTTCATATCCTTCACAAGCAAGCAGAGAAGTTTTAGCCAATGTTATAAGAAATATATTAGACTAGGCAGTTCGACTGCTTATCAAATTTGAAAACAATTTTGGTTTATAGTCTTCCCCGGATGACGGGTTGATCCACTTTGAATCGAGAAATTTTGGTCAAATTGAGTGAAACCTAGTTGAATTGGAATAATCCTAGAAGTGAATATGACGATTCACTTAAAATTAAAAAAACAAAATATTATCATAATATTTTATTTTATTTCGGTCCAAAAAAGGTGGAGAGATATTAATTCGATATAATTATACATAATTATTAATATGAGCCATCTTCCAATTTGCTATCAGGCTCAGGTTTAAGGATGGTAATTGATCTGGAAGGGTTCAGGTAGTGCATTACCCAGACCCACCCTATTGCTTTATTTTTAGACTCAGACCTACCCTAGACTCGTGCCTGATGGGTCAGTTACCTATAGGTCCTTGGGTACCCAGCAGATTCATGGGTATCCACAAATTCAAAAAAAAAACATTAATAATAATTGTGAGTAATTTATATAATTGTGTGTTTGTTTCCTACAATCTTATATGTTATTTAGGTAATCAATGAAAGAAAAAATTATAAAACATATTTAAATTTTTAAACACTTTTTAAATTGTTTATTTCAATATTATGATGTAAAATTGATTTAGTAAGAAATTTTCAATCAATAAAAAATGATTATACTTATCAATTAATAATATAACATCACATTTATGAATTAACAATATAACATTATTGAATAATATATATATATGTATGTATCTATATATATATATATATATTTAGGAAGGAATAGTGAGTCCAATTACCTATGGGTCTAGGTACCTCATTGCCCAGAACCAGATCCATCCAATAACGGGCCTTAAAATCTCAGGACTCAATTACCCGCAGGTCAAAAATTACGAACCCAAACTTGACCTGTTGCGGATATTTTTTGGGAATACCCACAAGTTCGAGTACCCATTACTATTCATACTCGGTTTAACAACAGTGGTTTTAGTCCTTCAATTTTATTTTGAGAACATATAAGGTACATGTATTCTCCTATATCCACTGCAAAAGAGAAATTATTCTTTATTTTGATTTTTAACCGATCTTTCGAGAACAAATCATATATGTATAA
The DNA here is from genome assembly GCF_001865875.1 of Lupinus angustifolius. NCBI lineage: Eukaryota > Viridiplantae > Streptophyta > Magnoliopsida > Fabales > Fabaceae > Lupinus > Lupinus angustifolius. Next base: position 18,821,142 of record NC_032013.1, on the reverse strand, counting down.
ATAGAAATAATTTATTCTTTATTTTTTCTTATTATTTTGAGAACAAATACAATATATATTATCTTTAATGTCCTTGATAAAAATAAAGAATAGTTATTTTTTTTATTATTTTGTTTTGAGAGGAAATTTTGGGAAAAACCAACAAAAAAGGAAATTTGTTTTTTAATTAAATCAAAACATGGACCAAAGCACAATATATACAAACTCAAAATTTTATTCAAGTAATTAAAACCCAAGAGATTGGTGATAGTTACACACAACAATTCAAATTCATAAACATGTTAATTATTTTAAATTTGATCTTGCAACCAACGAATATAACAAGAAATAATAATAAATATTTGACATAAACAAAAATTAAATCCAAAATTAGAAGGAAACTACATTCTTTTATGCACAATTTTTGGTGTAACTAGGGTCACATTTCTTAAGGGATTTAAGTTTCATGAGGCATACTTTAAAATTCATAACCCATATTTTGTAAATAATGCAAAAACAGTTTTACCTATATTTTAACATTTGTCTCCTTATTTCCGAAGACCTACTTCATCTTCGTCACATCTAATATCCTCTCAAACACCTCAAACCCAATAATATTTTAAAGTATCAATCATTTTCATTGATCAGTCACATTTTGAATATTTGTCCGTGTAGGTTTTGTTAAAAAACCAATCACCATTACCTAGGATAAATAATGATTGGAAATATTTTCATTTTGCCACTGTTTTTTATGGAAAAGAATTATGGTGGGTGGGTAGCAATATTCGAAATATTATTTCTCAAACAAGAAAAGGAAATTATTACGTTCTAAAAATTGTTAATTTATGGTATAATAATATTGCCTGACTGAAAATTTCAATTTCTGGCGTAGTACTATCATTAAGTGTTTACCTTCACATTTAAACAAAAATATCAATATAGTACATGTTGAAACTAACTAATTTAGTAATTGAAGAAGTTAATATCTAAATTATATAATCTCAACTAAACAAAATATTGTATAGTACATGTAACACCCAATTTTTGTAACTAAAAACTTAATGTAGTATTATTGAAAATATGGTACAATTGAAAGAAAGTTAAATTCAATGTGTTAGAAAATCAGGGTAAATTCAAAACCTTATGACTCTCATGTTCAAAATGCGGAAATCTTCCATACTATAGCAACCTAAAAAATGAGGCGCTGCCATCAATCTCAAAACTCAATCATGATTTATATGATCATCTCTTTTAATTATAAAAGAAAATATATGTATAAGAAGAATCTTTCATAGTAATTTTCATAAAATGTGAATCATACAAAAATTAGTTCAAAAAGATCAAATTTTTTTTAATAGACCAGAGTCAATAATCTCAACATAGATAAGATACTTAATTATGTACTAGCTAAGACTCTTGTCTACATCTCTATCGATTAATGGATATCCAAAATACATTGTAACAAACTTTTTCATATATAAAATATGGATAAAAGAAAAGACACAGAAGGCGAGGAGTAAGAACCAACTATGTTATATAACATTAAAGTGACACAACACCTAACACTATTATGATCAAACAATGTCAAATATATGCAAATGATGCATGTAATTAGTCTCATACTAGGAGATAACTTATCTCTTCCGGCCAGTAAAAATATGACATGTGTGTTATTTTGTTTAGTTTTAGAAATATTTTTATAGAAAATGATTAAATATGACACATGTCATAATTGTAGTGGTAGGAGGAGATAACTTATCTCCTTATATCAAAAGATACTTTATTCTCATATTCAAATTCACAATTAACACATCTTTTATGTAATGCAAATGCATGTTAACCAACCAATCTCCATAAATATACTCGAAGGCCAAGATCTTAGTGGGAAAGCAGTCGAAAGTTTAGATTATCTGAACAATAGAAGTAGTAGTTATCTTTTGTAACGCCCCGAAAATTACTCCAAAAATATTGCTCAAAAATAGGTAAATTGTTTTTTGAATAATGTAATATAAAATTTGTTTATTTATATTCTTTTCATTTTTGGAATATCACTTTAAGTAACATACATTGCAGAAAAATAAAAAAATCGTTACCTAATGGTAACAAAAAATAACTCAACATATCTTCGAATAATTCTTCATTGACAGAACGGGAAACATTAGTACAAAATACAAGGCAAAATTCTGATTGTCGCCCAAATAAAACTACTCAAAAATACCCTACACAAGTACCCCTTACTCTAAAGCCAAAGAAATAGCCAATGGCGCCTATAGGCTAGCTCCAGCACTAGCAGGGATGCTAGAGCACTCGCTCAGATCTTCTTCTATCTTAGAATCCAAGGAGAGGTCTATCACCTCTATAGAATCCTCTATGTTCACTAGCTTCACGCACTCGTTGTCATCGGGCTTCGGTCATCCAAGCAGCCCTCCTGGTTGGTAGGGAGTTCATCACTTCATTCCAAGTCCTTCGTCTTGTCGACGGTCCTGCCTCGGTCGGTCTCTGAGAAGCCGAAGCTTGAGAGTCTGACTTCGTAGGCGTGGGCCTCTTGCCCAGTAAGGTGAAAGAAGCTTCTAAGACTGCATGCTGTGAAGGTAGGCGCATAGTGGATCCGGGGCATGCTATCTCCAGCTCCATACCGCACGGGCCTGTGTAGGTATATATATCTCTTTCAACTCTCCATGCTCCCTCCTAGGACATGGTGAATCAGTAGCTCCGAATCCTAGTCGTATTGTCCATCTGACGAGAACATATCCGAAAAGCAAGTAATAGAAAAGGAAAAAAGAGTAAGACATCTAATGAATATTATTCATTAACGGTGTGAAATTACACAGAATATCACATCCAGATATACACGCATAATATATACAATATATTTTACAAACATAAATAAAAATGATGAATAATGTTATAACTCAAACCATGATGATCAATATCCAAGAGCTCAATGTATGAATGCTATGTTTATTTCATCCATCCTTACACCAATATCCTCCCAATAAACTATTCAGAAATAACCGAGAGTACAAGTCCCATAACAAGCCGATTTGAACGCACCAAATTATTCCTGGCAAGGATATATGATCGATCTTTTCCAAAAGAACTGTCCGTTTCAGGATGGTGTCGTATCAAACACTTTTTGGGCATCCCTCTCATCGATCCTGATTGCAAAGAGGGGTTGTCAGAGATCATCTAGTTTGCACTGTGAGAACTGCCTGATCCAACAGAATACCTTATCTAGGAATACAAGGGACTCGTCTCACCTAGACTCTCCCTCGAGACTTTTCTGCTCTCAACATCGCGGGGCTCGTTCGTCTCCCGTAAATTTCCTCTCCACTACTCCATTATCCATAATGAGTATGCACACTAACCGAGGTTAGCCGATTAAATCTTTTAACCATTCTTTTAAACGATCTGCTCATCCTAAAGACATCTCCCAAAGGAATGCTTCTTGTGGGACCTAATCTTACATCATCATGTAATAGAGGAATAACATCCTTACCACTACGAATCATTGTTGAATCTCATAGACGACCACTTGGCTAAGCCTCTTACAGTCAGATCATCTTGCTGCACGGTATCATGTAATCCTCTTTGGGCATTGCCCTAATCACGACATCATAGTCGAAAACCTTGCCCTAAATGGGCGCAAGAACGAAGGTACTTGTATAAGTTTGTCAATTTGGGCACCAGACTCAATCATCTGAGCCATGGTCTTTCCAAAGTGTAAATACACTTCACGCCCAAGCTAGGGTTATTTCCTAAGCAATCAAACAATTAGAAACAATAAAAATATTGTATGTCCCTCACTCAAGCGAGAGACTATTGCTCAAGCGACAAACTCATCAAAACAGACTTAATTCTCTGCTTGACTCTCGCCTCAGCGAGGGACTGTCGCTCAAGTGAAAAATCCATAAAAAACATGTCGAAATACCTGTTTGGTTATCGCCCGGGCAAGGTACAGTCGCCTAGGCGCCCAAAATCGCCCAGAACAGGCCAAGCTTACTGCTTGACCCTAGCCCAAGTGAGAACCTCTCACTCAAGAGAGGCTGGCTCGCCCAGATGAGGGTGGCTCACCCAAGAGAGGGTGGTCTAGAGGTCAGGACCACTCCCTCGTCCTTTTGGGCCACCGGGTCGAATGCCTCCGTTGTTTTTGATCCCTACGTGTTATAATTCTTCGAGTGGTATTCCTTTGTCGTTAACTACCAAATTACTTGATATTTTAAGATATCCTAAGCCTATAACTTAATAAATTATCCGCACATAATCCAGGCACGCAAATATTTGATTAAGCACGGGTTTTCTTAATACACAAATATAACTCAAAACTTTTGATATAGTTTAGGAGATTCAGATGTCATATTCAAACACCACTATGTTACGATCTATTCTCTCTCACGTTAGATTGTCACGTGCTTGATTTCCTTTACGTGAGAGTGGGTTGGTCGTCCAACTTGGAAAGCTTCGAAACTAAACACACAAAAACAATTTAGTGATTTGTGAATTAAATTTTTACATGGTAACCCTAAGGTAAAGACATTGTTTAACTCATTTATGAACTCAATCACTTTCATCCATCCGGTCCACGATTCATATTTTTGAACCATTCTTTATCCTCGAAAATCTTGTTCCCGATTTCCAATGTTATGAAGGTAATTTTTTAATAAAGTTTACAATTTTATCACCGCATAGATTTATGTTTTCATGGAGACTATTTAAGCCATACTTCACCATTTTAAGGTAATTTTATTAATTAAAGTCCACACTTTTAAAATCAATATTTGCCAAGTTGACCTTACCACTTTAAAGCAAGTCATCTTCAGTAGATTCCATATTTTGTGTAATAGTTTTCCATGGTCATTTCAACACATTCTTGATTGTGTTGATCTCATACTTAGAACATCATTTAAAATCAACATTTCTTAAGTTACACTTACCACTTTAAAGTAAGCTTACCTTAACAACATACACCTACTCTTGAATGTAACCATTTAGAAAGGCGCTCTTAATATCCATTTGAAATAGCTTAAAGTTCGTAATGGATGCAAAGGATAGAAGCATCCTAATGGCCTCTAATCTGGCTACAGGAGCGTAGGTCTCATCATAATCAATGCCTTCCTCCCAGTTGTAGCCTTTGGCCACTAAGGGTGCCTTATTTCTTATGATCAAGCCAGCTCATCTTGTTTGCTTCGGAAGACCCATCTAGTACCAATCATTGGATGTTGTTTTAGCTTAGGCAGAAAATCACATACGTTATTGCGCTCGAACTGGTTTAGCTCTTCTTACATAGGTATACCCCAGTGCATATCCTCATTGGCCTCATCGATGGTCTTTGGCTCGATTTGAGATACGAAAGCAATGAAATCACAAAAATTACATAAAGAACAACGGGTTACCACCCCATAGAGATATCACCTATAACTTTGTCAAGTGGATGATCTTTCTTAGTCTTCCACGTGATCGGAAAGTCCTGATGCTCATCTTGGACAATTTGCTCTGCTTCTTCTTCTTTGTTCTGGTCCATGTCCTTAGAGTATGCTTCTTCTAAAGCACCTGCAACATTCATCAGAAAATACATTTCTCTTCTCTTTTGGAGAAGATTCATCAAATGAACATATACAAACTCTTCTACTTGTATGAAATATTTATTAAACACTCGATAAGCTTTACTATGCAATGAATACCCTAAAAAAATTCCCACATTCGCTTTTGAGTCAAATTTTACTAGCGCTCTTTTTCCATTATTTAAAATAAAACATTTACATTCGAAAGCATGAAAATAAGCAATATTAGGTTTTCAGCCTTTTGAAAGTTCATAAGGAGTTTTCAAAAAAGTAGGCTTCAAGAGTATACGATTTATCACATAGCAAGCAATATGCACTACATCAGCCCACAAGTACTTAGGAACCTTGCTTTCGTTCAACATGGTTCTAACAAGCTCCTCTAGAACTCGATTCTTCCTTTCAACAACTTCATTTTTTTTAGGGGTATGAGAAGCCGAGAAGTGATTCATTATACCATGTTTGTTACAAAATTTATTAAACTGGTGGTTTTCAAACTCGCCACCATGATCGGATCGAATGAATATTATTTTAAGATTAAACTGATTCTGAATTTGGCTGGCAAAGTTTTTGAAAGATTTGAATGCATCACTCTTAGAAGATAAAAATAGTGTCCATGTGAATCTAGAGAAATTATCAACAATCACTAAATCATAGAAACTACCACTAAAACTTATTATTTGTGAAGGTCCAAACAAGTCAATATGGAGAAGCTCCAGAGGTCTTGTTGTGGATATTACGTTCCTTTTAGCAGAAGAGTTTTTAACTTGTTTACATTTTTGACAAGTATCACAAGTTTCCTGAGTTTTAAAATCAAGTTTTGGTAGACCCTTAACCAAATTATTTTTAGACAGTTTATCTAGATGTTTTACATGAATATGAGCGACGCGCCTATGCCAAAGCCAAATATCATCTTCTTATATAAAACATTTTGAAAATAGTGTCGTGACATCTTCTAGGTTAACCATGTAGATGTTATTAATATGATATCCCACAAATTGGACCTTATTAGATAATTTGTCATGAATTATGCAACACTCAGAGTCGAAAGATACACGATTACCTTTGTCGCAGAGTTGGCTGATAGTCAGTAGATTGTGCTCTAGGCCTTCAACGTATAATACATTCTTGATCACTGCCTAAGTTGAGTTGCCAATTGTCCCAGTGCCAAGTATATTTCCTGTGTTGTTGTCTCCATATGTGACAAACCCTTTTTCTTTCAATGATAGATATAGGAATTTCGATCTATCACCCGTCATTTGCCTCGAGCATCCACTATCAAGATACCAATGTTGCCTGTATGCTTGTAGACATGCCTGCAAAATAGATCACTTGCCTTTTTCAAGTACCCAATTTATATTGGGTCATTTTCTGTTAATAACCAGGTAGTTATCTCCCTTTTCAGCCAATCATATACACCATTAGGTATACCATACTTCATTATATAGCAAGAGTAGGAAGTGTGGCCATGTGTGCCACAATAGAAACATGTAGGAACTTTCTTATTATAAAACTTTTTATTAGGTCGAGTTACAGGTTTTCTATATGGTCTTTTCCTACACATAGGAGGAATATATCCTAATCTAGTATGGTCACCAATATTTCTCGTTTGACTAAGCATAGTGTCTCATTGATTTTGACTCTCTATGAGTTTTGCGAGTTTTTCATTAAGTTTCAAAATCTCATTTTCAAAGTCTCGCAAGACTCACAAACAGTTGATTGACATAATTTATCATTTGAGCAATTACATGTATTACATGAAAATATTAGATATAAGGTTTCATTCTCAAGTTTCAGCTCATCTAATTCTTTTTGTAATAAAAAGTTTTTTTGTTCATTTAGAAGGATTACTCGTTTTCTATCAGAACTAATCCTAGCTAATTTTTTTAATTGTTCATGCAATTCGACATAAGCATTATGTAAATCCTCATAAGGAGGTGAATCATCAGAAGAAGAAGATGAGGTGTTAAAGTATACCTCATTATTTACCTCCTTTGAATTTGAGTCACAAGCTTCATTTGTTCTAGTCATTAGGCATAGCTTGCGGTCTCCTCTTCATATGAGGTGCTTGATGTCGTATCCTCCTCTGGTATGTCCCAGACAATTTAGGCCTTCTTGGACTTGAAGTCCCAAGGAGTGCTCTTCTCCGAATCAACTTTCTTAAGGTAAGTAGGACATTGAAATCTCATGTGTCTTGGCTTACCATATTCGTGGCAAGTGAAGCACTCTTTATTACCTTTGCCTTTTCTAGTTGACTCATACACTTCTTTCTTCTGAAAACGTTTAAAGCCTAATTTCTTTCAGAATTTCCCGAATTTTCGTACGAGTAGGCTCAACGTTTCATCATCAATATTTGAATCAGACTCGACATCTTTTTTCTCTTCCGTAGGTTCAGACGTTGTTGCTTTAAGAGATATGCCTTTCTTCTTGCAGTTTGATTCCTCATGCATCGTTAAGCTCCCAAGTTCCATCTCGTGCTCAAGCTTTCTAAATAATGTTGCCAAAGGCATGGAGTCAAGATCCTTGGATTCCAAGATAGCTGTAACTTTAGGTTGTCATCTCCTGACAAGACAACATAAAACTTTATTAGTTAGTTCTTCTTTGGTAAAAAAAATTATCTAGAGCAACTAAATGGTTTACTATGTGTGTGAATCGCTTTTGCATGTCGCCGATAGATTCACTCAGCTACATATGAAACAACTCATACTCATGTGTCAGGGCAATCATCCTGGCACGCTTGACTTCGTTAGTGCCTTCGTGAGTCACTTGTAAAGTGTCCCACATTTCCTTGGCACTTTGACACTGTGAAACCCGAAAGAATTTATCATATGACAGGGTCGATGTCATGATGTTTTTAGCATGTAGGTTGTATTGAACCTTTTTACGTTCATCATCGGTCCATAAACTCTTGGGTTTTTATTTCGGTTCATCATCACTAGATGCATTGGGACAAAAGGCCCATTGACTATGGATTCCCAAATATCTGAGTGAATGGCTTCAATGAATATTTTCATTGGACTTTCCAGTAGGCGTATCCTTCGCCATTAAATACGGGAGAGCGGTTAATGGATGCGCCATCACCGCCAAAGGGGTTGGTGGAACCCATTTTTTTCTTTAGGATCACGTGTATGCGGTTGAGCTAGCACATCGTACTAGCTCTGATACCACTTATTAGGTATCAGTGGACAAAACACACCTAGAATGGGAGGAGTTGAATAGGTGTCGCGGTTACCAATTACCGCTTTTCGCACCAAAGCCCTATTCTAGAAAAAGCCCCACTTAATCAATTAACACCCTATCTTAATCGATTAACTCACAGAAAAATAGCAAGTTGCAGAATGACTTATTGCACAACCACTCACCAATATTCAATAACAAATAAAGCAAATATTTTTGTATAGAATTAAACTAGATATAGCAAATTAATAGTATCCAAAATATCAGCTAATATCAAGCAATAATACGACTTGAAATGTAAAGAGATTAGGGATAGAAAAATCCTACAACAAGGAATTTTATCATGGTTCGTTTGCGGGTCCACTTGCAAACTTCATCCAAGCCTCCTGTTTTGATCTCGAGAGATTTTCTTCACTAATATTAAATCAAATGTATTTTACATGAAAACTTCTAATACACACACTTAGACGCTCCCTTATTGAATTCAAGAACTCACTTTCTTGGTTTGACTATCCTAATCGCCTAAGAAAACCTTTATTACGATCTAGCCCCAGCCAAGAACTCGTTCTAAACTCAAGACCTGTAGGTCTTGGTGAAGACTCACTGAATCTTGACACCAAGAGACAAATTCCCTTATTATAAAAGCAGTACAAACAGAGTATTATAAAGTACAATGTTGCTCAAAATGTTACAATTGAAACTCAGCTAAAAACCTATACAAAACTCACAAGTTAACATGAATGTGTATAAGTTTATTAATATGCAGAAACACATAATTTCTACCCTAAAATTATCTTAAAGAAATGCAAGAATCATGCAAGAAATATAGGAATGTTTAACATATTAAACCACATGCAATAAGATGACAATTAAAGCCTAAGCATGGTACTATCTCTCACTATCTCACAATGCATTTCACTATGCCTAAATGACACAATTAAGCATGAAAAATATGCAACTAGAAATTCTAAAAATGAATGATATGATGTATGGTACATAAGGGTGGAAACAGGCCAGGCCAGGCCAGGCTTTGCCTTAAACAGGCCCAGCCTATATAGCACATAGGAGCCTGGGCCTGGCCTGTTAGCCTGTTTAAAAAAAAATTCAAAGCCTAGGCCTGGCCTGTTTAAAAGCCTGGCATGGCCTGTTAGCATGTTTAAAGGCCTATTGTACTATATGCTCATTAAATAGGCTACCATGCCTACATTTTAATGGGCTTATAGGCTTATTTTTAGTTAGGCCCATCTAATTCTAATAATTAAATTATATTTTTATATACATTTTTATATTAATATTACACATATATAATAATATTACTTATGTTAAAATAGTATAATTTCAACATTCTTATATAATATAACTAAATAGACCGGCCTGTTAGGCTTTATAGGCCTTTTAGATGGCCTAAAGCCTGGCCTGTTAAGCTAAATAGGCTTTTTAGAAAGCCTGAGCCTGGCCTGTTCGTCAAAAAAGCCTGGCCTGGCCTAGCCTGTTATAGGCCAGGTAATAGGCCCCTGATAGGCGGCCTGGCCTGTTTCCACCCTTAATGGTACATGATCTAAAAAAACAGTTTATATAGAAAACCTTTCTGAGACCCAATTAATCGAATAAGTGCTCTTTTAATTGATTAACGGGTTGTTGAGAATAACTATTTTCAGGTTTTCAGTTATCTGTTAAAACTATAATCACATTAATCGATTAACACCTCTCTTAATCGATTAACTGACACATTTTTTAGCTAAATGATTAAATGGTAAACAACCTATATGTTATGCTTATCAACTATACATATTTTACCAATATATTATGCCTAAGATGAACAAGTAACATGTATGATTAATGCATGAACACATAATAATCTAGATGACATGTCTCATGTAAATGAACTGATTATTTTTAAGGCTTGTGAGAATTGCATCTAGGTTTACCTAACCTAGACTCAATATCTAAGGCACACATCTAAGACTTCTAAGAATAACTCTATTAAATAACCTAGTGTAGATATGAAACCCTTGAGTCCACGACATGTTGATTTGTTGAGTCATCTTCAAGCTTTCACTAAATCCTCGTCTTCATCAAAACATAGGCAATATAATAGTGTTATACTTGACACTTTGGTTTTTCAAAATCCACTCACAAAATCCATTGTGATGCTATCCCATTTCCAAACAGGGATATCCAAAGGTTGAAGTTCCCCTCCGGGTCGCTTATGCACGATCTTTGCCTTTTGATATGTTAAGCAGCGCGAGACATACTCTGCTACTTCTTTCTTCATACCGAACCACTAGAACATCTTCTTTAGGTCTTGGTAGATCTTGGTAGCTCCAGGATGAATACTTAGTTTGCTCTTATGGGCTTCGTCCAAGATTTACATTTTCGAATCGGGGTCTCTTGGCACACAAACTCGGTTCTTGCATCTCATCATTCCATCGGTTCCTTCTTGAAATTCTGAGGATCTCCCTTTAGCCAACAAGGTTCTCTTCTCCTTCAGTTCTGGATCGAAACTTTGCAAACCCTTTACTTGTTCCAGAAATTCATTTGTTATCGTAAGCATACCTAAAGTCAACCTCTTAGGTTTTAATTGCACCGTGAGACTTAAATTCTTGAAATCTTCAATCAGTTCCATCTCTCTAACCATCATGGTTGACATATGTAGGGACTTTCTACTCAAGGCATCAACTACCATGTTACTTTCCCAGGGTGGTACTGGAGATCAAAATCATAGTCCTTGAGGAATTCGATCCACCGTCCCTGCCTTATTTTCAGCTCCTTTTGGTCGAACGAATACTTCAAGCTTTTGTGATCACTGAAGACTTCAAATCTTATATCATAAAGATGATGCCTCCAAATCTCGAGAGCAAATACGATCGCAACCAAGTCCAAGTAGTGCGTCGGATAATTATGCTCATATGTCTTTAGTTGTCTTGAAGCATAAGCTACCACTTTTTGTTGTTGCATAAACATGCAACCCAAACTCAGTTTAGATGCTTCACAGTACACGTTGTAGTTCTCCTTCAGGTCTGATAGAATCAACACAGGTGATGTAGTCAATTTTTTCTTCAGTTCTTGAAAGTTTTCCTCACACTTTGGCGTCTAGACGAAAGCCTTGTCTTTCCTTGTTAACGTAGTTAGTGGCAACACCGAGTTCGAAAACCCTTCAATGAACTTCCAATAGTATCTTTCTAAGTCGAGAAAGCTTCTGATTTTTGTTACGGATTTTGGAGAATTCAATTCCATCACCGTTCCCACTTTAGTAAGGTCGACAACAATTCCTTCGCTTGATATCATATGCCCGAGCAAATTTACCGATTCTAACCAAAATTCGCATTTCGAAAGTTTGGCATAGAGTTGGTTGTCCTTTAACATCTGCAACACTATTCTCAGAGGCTTCACAAGTTCCTCCTGATCTTTCGAGTAAATCAGGATATCATCGATAAATACGACCACAATTGTGTCAAGGTATGGATGGAAACTCTGATTAATGTAATTCATGAACACTGTAGCAGCATTGGTTACACCAAATGGCATCACGAGATATTCGTAATGACCATATCGCGTCTAAAAGTAGTTTTCTGAATATCCTCTGAATTCACACGTATTTGGTGGTATCGAGATCTAAGATCGATCTTTGAAAACATGATAGGTCCTCTCAATTGATCCATCAAGTCATCAATTCTTGGCAATGGGTTCTTATTCTTAATGGTGACCTTGTTCAACTGTCAGTAGTCAGTACACAACCGCATACTACCATCCTTCTTCTTCACAAATAACACTGGAGCACCCCATGGTGAAACACTATGTCTGACAAACTATTTCTGTAGCAAGTCTTCCAATTGCTTCTTCAACTCTGTTAACTCCAACGGTGCCATCCTGGAGGGAGCTATAGAGATCGGTCCAGTTCTAGGAACCAGATCGATTGCAAACTCTATCTCCCGTACCGGGGGTAAGCTAGGAATATCATCCAGGAAGATTTCGGAGAAATATCTAACCATGGGTAGATTCTGAATCTCTTCTCCACTCTTCTTTTCTAATGATGCTAGCAACATAAATACTTGAGCTCCATCCTTTAAGAGTTCCTTTATTTGATTGGCAGTGGTGCTTTTGGTTTTATAACAAGATTCAATGGGGTCTTTGCGGTCACTAAAGATTACTATTTTGTTAAAGTAGTTCAAAAAACATGGTTGTTAGACAACCAATCCACCCCTAAGATGATATCTAATTAGGATAATGGTAGACATATCAGATCTACTACATAGGATCTTTCATCTAAAGTTATGGGATACTGAGAACACATAGTTGATACTATGACAAGTTCGTTAGTGGGTGTGGATACAATTAGGTCATAGGGTAAGGACCCTATAGTAAATGCTAATTGGTTGACAAGATCATTAGATATGAAAGAATGGGTCGCACCCGAATCAAATAGCACAAATAAGGAAATCTCATTAATATGACATGTACCTTGTATGACGTCTTCGTTGCCCTCAATCTCAGTTCCACTCATGGTGAACACCCTTCCTTTGGCCTTAGGTCTTGCCGCTTGAACAATATTCACTTCTTCCCTTTTCAGCTTAAGGCATATTGGCTTGATGTGTCCAGGCTGGTTGTAGTGATAACACACTAGGCAGTTGACACTAAAGTGCTTCCCCTTGCACTTCGAACACCAAGGTGGTGTGTTGTGATTAGAGTTCTCAACTGGTAAACTCATTTAGTTGTTGTTGGTTTTTCCTTGTCGGAAGCTTCTATTGTTGTAAGGCTTGAAACTTCGCTATTGAGTCCTTGATGACAAAGCATAGGATTTTTGGTTGCGGTTTAAGGGCTTTCCCCTTCCAAGTCCTTGCCCGAAACTCCTTTGGGGTCCATAGGAATTTCTAGGTGGTACGACATTTTTTAACGCTGCATTCCTTGCCTTCACGCCTTCCTCATAAAGTTGGCATATGTTAACTAGAGTTGAAAAGTTTGGTATCTGCTGATGTACAAACATCACTTTCAGGTCCTGTGTGAGTCTGTCCTCAAACTTGGCTCACTTAGACCTTTCATTCCCCACTTGATTATAGTGTGGGGCATATCTCACCAAATCTTCAAATTTTGCAGCATATTCCCCAACTGTCATGTTCCCCTGCTGCACGTAGGAATTCCATTTCTTTCTTGGTTCTCATATCCGTAGGAAAGTACTTCTGCAGAAATCTATCTTTGAAAGTTGTTTAGTTGACAACTTATTGTTCATGCACCATCTGGCGGCTACTAAACTCCCACCAGTTTTCAGTCTCCTTAGTAAGTATATAGGTTGCATAGGTGACCTTCTGCTCCTCAGTGCACATAAGTGCCCAAAAGATCCTCTCCAATTCCTAGATCTAGTCATCTGCAGCATCTGGTGCAAAACCTCCTTCAAACTTTGGGGGTTGATGACTACAGAATTCATCCAAGCCCCTATACTAAGCCAATCCTTGAGTTGGTGGTTTTTGTTGATGATTCAATTGATGCAAGTTACCATTCACATTCTGAATCGTTATAGTCATTGCAGCCGTGAAGTCCAAGTTAGCAGTTCCATGTCCAACCATCTTAAATATTTGAATATTAGACGTGTGTGAGATACTTCTTCCATCGAAATTATTCATAGATTGTATTTCCAACTGAAAAATACAAGCAAACACTTAAACACAAAAGTCAAACAAGAAAGCATGTGAGGCCATGCCCAAGGTCGGATAGAAAATAACTACTATGATACCATGTTGTAAGGCCCCGAAAATTACTCCAAAAATATTGCTCAAAAATAGGTAATTTTTTTTTAATAATGTAATATAAAATTTGTTTCCTTATATTCGTCTCATTTTTGGAACATCACTTTACGTAATATACGTTGCGGAAAAATAAAAAATTGTTACCTAATGGTAACAAAAAATAACTCAACATATCTTTGAATAATTCTTCATTGACAGAACGGGAAACGTTAGTACAAAATACAAGACAAAATTCTGATCGTCGCCCAAATAAAACTACTCAAAAATACCCTACACAAGTACCCTTTACACTAAAGCCAAAGAAATAGCCAATGGTGCCTAAAGGCCAACTCCAGCACTAGCAGGGATGCTAGAGCACTCGCTCAGATCTTCTTGTATCTCAGAATCCAAGGAGAGGCCTATCACCTCTATAGAATCCTCTATGTTCACTAGCTCCACACACTCGTCGTCATTAGGCTTTTGTTCCCCTACGGTATTCGCCCCTAGATCGGGCATGGTCCTCCGAGAAACCCTCCTGGTTGGTAGGGAGTTCATCACTTCATTCCATGTCCTTCGTCTCGTCAACGGTCCTGCCTCGGTTGATCTCCAAGAAGTCGAAGCCTGAGAGTCTGACTTCGTACGCGTGGGCCTCCTGCCCGATAAGGTGAAAGAAGCTTATAAGACTACATGTTGTGACGGTAGGCGCGTAGTGGAGCCGGTGCATGCCATCTCCCGCTCCAGACCGCACGGACCTATGTAGGTATATCTATCTACTTCAACTCTCCATGCCCTTCCAGGGACATGGTGAATCGGTAGCTCCGAATCCTAGTCGTATTGTCCATCTGACGAGAACATGTCCGGAAAGCAAGTAATAGACAAGAAAAAGGGAGTAAGACATCTAATGAATATTATTCATTGACGGCATGTAATTACACATAATATCACATCCAAACATACACACATAATATATACAATATATTTCACAAACATAAATGAAAATGATGAATAATGTTATAACTTAAACCATGAGGATCAATATCCACGAGCTCAATGTATGAATGTTATGTTTATTTCATCCATCCTTACACCAATACCCTCCCAATAAACTATTCAGAAATAACCGAGAGTACAAGTCCCATAACAAGCCGATTTGAATGCACCAAATTATTCCTCGTAAGGATATATGATCGATCTGTTCCAAAAGAACTATCCATTTTAGGACGATGTCGTATCAAACAAATTCTGGGCATCCTTCTCATCGATCCTAATTGCAAATATGGCTTGTCGTAGATTATCTAGTTTGTGCTGTGAGAACTGTCTGATCCAACATAATACCTCATCTATAAATATAAGGGACTCGTCTCACCTAGGCTCTCCCTCAAGACTTTGCTGACGAAACACTGCCATCGCCATCCCTCTCAACATCGCGGGGCTCGTTCATCTCTCATAAATTTCCTCTCCATTATCCATAATGAGTATGCACACTAACCGAGGTTAGCCAATTAAATCTTTTAATCATTCTTTTACACGATTGGCCCATCCTAAGACATCTCCCAAATGAATGCTTCTTATGGGACCCAATCTCCCGTCGTCACGTAATAGAGGAATAACATCCTTACCACTACGAACCATCACAGAATCTCCTAGACGACTACATGGCCAAGCCTCTTACGGTCAAACAACCTCGCTGCATGGTATCATGTAATCCTTTTTGGGCATTGCCCTAATCATGACATCATAGTCGGAAACCTTGCCCTAAATGGGCGCAATAACGAAGGAACTTGTATAAGTTTGTAGATTTGGGCATCAGACTCAATCATCTGAGTCACGGTCTTCTCGATGTGTAAATACACTTCACACCCAAGCTAGAGCTATTGTCGAAGCAATTAAACAATTAGAAACAGTAAAAAATATTGTCTGTCTCTCGCTCAAGCGAGAGATTGTCGCTCAAGCGTCAAACTCACCAAAATAGACTCAATTCTCTGCCTGACTCTCGCCCAAGTGAGGGACTATCACTCAAGCGACCAATCCACCAAAAACGGGTCGATATACCTATCTTGTCCTCGCCCGGGTGAGGTACGGTCGCACAGGCACCAAAACTGCCCAAAACAGGCCAAGCTTATTACCTGGCCCTCGCATAGGCGAGAACCACTCGCTCAAGCGAGGGTAGCTTGCCTAGGCGAGGGTGATCTAGAGGCCAGAATCACTACCTCGCCCTTTTGGGCCACCTAGTCAAATGCCTCCGCTATTTTCGATCCCTACGTGTTATAATTCTTCGAGTGGTATTCCTTCGTGGTTAACTACCATATTACTTAATATTTTAAGCTATCCTAAGCATACAACTTAAGAAATTATCCATACAAAATCCAGCCACACAAATATTTGATTAAGTACGGGTTTTCTTAATACACAAATATAATTCCAAACTTTTGAGATAGTTTAGGAGATCCGGGTGTCATATTCGGACACCACTATGTTACGATGTATTCTATCTCACATTAGATTGTCGCGTGCTTGACTTCCTTTACGTGAGAGTGGGTTGGTCGTCCGACTTCGAAATCTTCATATTTAACTCATTTATGAACTCAATCACTTTCATCCATCCGGTTCAACATTCATATTTTTGAACTATCCTTTATCCTCGAAAGTCTTGTTCCTGATTTCAAACGTTTTCAAGGTAAGATTTTAATAAAGTTTACATTTTTATCACCGCATAGATTTATATTTTCATGGAGACTTTTTAAGCCATACTTCTCCATTTTAAGGCAAGTTTCTTAATTAAAGTCCACAATTTTAAAATCAATATCTCCCAAGTTGATCTTACCATTTTAAAGCAAGTCATCTTAAGTAAATTTCATATTTTGTATAATAGTTTTCCATGATTATTTCAACACATTCTTGATAGTGTTGATCTCATACTTAAAACAACATTTAAAATCAACATTTATTAAGTTACACTTACCACTTTAAAGTAAGCTTACGTTAACAATGTTCATACCATAACTAATCAACCATCCAAGACTTCATAACACTTTAAGTTTATAAAGTCAAGACTTTTATAAGTCATCTTTTATCCCAAATCATTACTTGAACTTGGAAGTCAAAGAATAACATTTACAAATCAAACTTTTAACTCATAATATTTTAAAACAACGTTTTTTCACAAAACTCATCCATAAATATTTTGGATTTCCAAGTTAGAACTAAACTTTTCCTAAACACTATAGGCCATGATTTAGACCTAATGCCAAGAAAAGTTTTGATTTTTCAACTTATCAATAAACACCTTAAAGGTTCATTTGATGAAAAAATCATCACCTTTAAAATACATTCAAACGTCAACATTAAAAATATACTATTCTAAACTTGTCCAAGGCCATGATTTTTCCAGCAAAAAACAAGTGGAAAAATCCAAACTTTACATGGTTAGAATATTCCTTAAAGGTTCCTTTGATATACACACCATCACCTTTAACCATGTTTCAATACCAATATTTATTTCTAGTATTAAATCCAAAAAAACAATTATTTTACACTTGTTCAAGGCTATGGTTTCTCAAGCCAAAAACAAGTGAAAAATTTCAAACTTTACATGGTTCAAAATTTTTTAAAGGCTCCTTTGATTTCAAAGTCATCACCTTTAACTAAATAAAAAAAAATCCAAACTTTTTAAATATAAAAAAAACTGCCCCATGAACACAAAGAGATTATGGTTTCAAAACAACTTTCTAAGTTCAAGAAAGTACCTATTTAGATTTTTGAACATAAAAAGAGTTAGGAAGATTATTAGAATATTACAACGGCGGGAAATGTTCATAACATACATATAAACTTCATACTAAAATTTTATAAACATCTAATGGCTAGATATTAAGAGATGAAGAAATCAAAATGAAGAACTATGAAGAACTGCCTTGAGAGATCTTTAGAAAATGCAAAGTGAAGAGAAAATGTAAAAATGCCAAAGCTATTCTCTTAGATAGATTTTGACTCCTTAAAGAGAAGAAATCTGATTTGGGGAGGGAAAAAGTCAATGGTTTTTCAAAAAGTAGTTTGTGTAAGAGATAATGTGAGTGATTTAAGGGATTATGTGTAAGAGGATATGTACTTTTGCTTGTTTAACATGCAAGCCTCTTACATGAAAGTGATGTGATCTTTTCAGCGAGACATTCTTGATTTAACCATGCCCGAGTATTGTCAGCTAATATTTGGCCGGATATTAAAAGTCTCCTGATTTTGGTTTACGGTTAGAACTTCGAAACACAAAATTCGGAGTGAAAATATTTAGAAATGTGTTCTAGTTGAACTTGATGTCTATCTTGACTCCAAATAATATTTCGAAGCCAATGGCACAATCAGAATTCAATTTCGAGTTACGGAACTCAAAAACACGTTACCGGGCCAAATTCGAGCGAATTTAGACCCGACAGTAGCTCAAAAACCTTTCGTCACTGAAAATTACGAAAATTTACCAAAAAATAGAAAATCACAAAAAAAGACTAACAATCAACTATTGTTTAGCCTAAATCAATACTTATTAATTTCTAAAATTAATCATTAGTAAATAAATAATTAATAAAATATACACAGAAAATTCACGGTGTTACATCTTTGTTATCTAGTACCTCTATCTGAGGTGCTAATGTGGTAAGCTCAGTCCATTTCAAGAATCCTCTCTACTGATCACAAAGTAGGCAAGGGGTGTCAAAGACTGCTTAGTTTACATGTAGGATTATCTTGGTCATATGAGTAATGAATCTAGACCATCATTGGACTATCCTACCTAAACAATCCCTAATGGCTTCCTGGTGAATTATCATAAGTGTCGCCTCTATCCAAATCCACAATAATTTTTTTATCATCATATCTTTCCATTTTCTCCAATTATCATCACATCTTTCCAATTTTTAGCACATTAAGTATTTTAGTCACGATTTTATCAATTTTATTTAGAAAAGTATCACCTATGTAGTCTCAATGCATTTTTACTATTCCATGTCCTCAGGGCGAGCTCAAGACACAACTTAGTGATATCCAAAATAAATGGGTAAAGCCTCAAGTATCACTACACTTTCACATGTGTGGTTAGCCATAGGCTCTCAACAAATCTAATATTTCAAAAAATATCACCTAAGTTAGTTGTCTTAGTCCCAATGTATTTTTATGACTCCATGTCCTCAAGACGAGATCAAGGCACTAACTTAGTGATCCAATATCAACGTGCAAAGCCCCAAATTCGAACTTATGTATTTTCATATCAATACAACCTTGTAAGAAAGAAGAACCATGACATTCAATTCACATCCTCTTTAAAGCAACTGCATGGCGACAACATAATGATTGCAATTGGGATATTTCCAAATTACAACATTGTCAAAATCATTTAGCATGTAAAAAATATCAATTTATCATAAGTATTCACATGCATACAAATATAATTATTTAACAATCTTTCATGATGATGTATACAATAAGTAAGTACCTCATATCATTGTAAACAAAAACGAATTCGTAGACATATATTTCCAACAAATCAAACATATAATACTCAATACATCGTCATGAAAAAGATTAATGACTCTTATGTAGAAAACAAGTTTCCATAGGAATTCCTAATCTACAAGACTCTTCGACTTTAGAGGGCTTTAGAGAGAAAGACTTCAATGAAATATTCTAAGACCACATTGGTCTTCTCCCTGACCAGAGTTTATGTAAGCTCCTTGCTCAACAATCAAATTAGCTCTCTTCAACTTTAGAATCTTTTCTGATGTACATGCCAATAACACTCAAGACAACAAATCAAATTCTACTCTACCTAAAACTAACAACTAATCAGATCAACCATTTATAAAAATACTACACATGTAAAATAAAATAAAAAACATATTACTTTGTTTTATTAATATGTACATTATATATATATATATATATATA
>NC_032013.1:18789205-18800674 GCF_001865875.1 Lupinus angustifolius | reverse complement strand
CTTTGAAACAAAGAATAGAAAGGACTCATAAGAAGAGTATAAACAAAAATGGGTGATACAAGGATTGGTGGATAAGATGGGAATGGCGACACGAAAGGTTTAAGAAGTAGAAATTTATATAATAATGAAATATAATAGGTCTTTTAATATATAAACAAAGAAACTAATAAAATAAAACAAAATGTGATCAGATTGATTTATCAAGCTAAAACAATAGGATAGGGGGTTGGTTCACTTGGTTGTGTATGGATAACAACGAAACACAATTATTATAAATATAAGTATATAAAATAAGTATGATAATTAAGTAACATATCTATCATAAAGGTGGTGATAAATTAACTATTATTGGAATAAAAATTTAAAGGAAGATAATGTTGCAATATAAATTATATAGAAGATATTACTTGCTAAATTATGATAAAAATGATAAATGCTTATAAAATATGTTTAATGTAAATTCGTATGCAGGCACTTCTAAAATTATGAATAATTTAATAATAATATTTCTAACTCAAAATATATTTAAAATAAAATATTTATTACAAAAACTCATTTTTTTTTAAATATATAGATTTATTTTGTTGTGAGATACCCGATAAAAATCACATATTTTGAAAATATTAAAAATATAAGTTGTTAGATAATCATTTAAAAAACATGATACTCATTTAAAAAATATTAAGATAACTCTACGATCCAACTTTTCACTCACACAAGAAATAGATAATGTCGGTATTACAGTACACCAATTAGAAAGAGAAGTTTTCTTTTATTTTTATACTATGTAAACTAATATGACATGTGATCTTCGGTATGGTCTAGAAAAGAACAAATAAGGTAAATGTCTTCTCCTACATCCATGGCAAAAAGAGAAGTTTTTCTTTAATATGTTTTGTTCATGTTATTATGAGACTGTAAACATCTTGGGTTACACATGTAATATTTAAATCTGTTCGTGTCATTACTTTTTATAGCCAAATCAAAGTCATTTACTTCAAGTAAGGTTTATGGCTATAGACATAATTATCATGAAAATTATTGCATAGATATTAAAAATCTTATTTCTCTTTTAATGATGGGAAAAATAAGAAATAAGAAAATTCAAAAGACATCACCCTTCTGGAAAGCGAATGCATGTCTTATAAATAGGAGTTATGATCCCCAATTGTAGACACAACAAAATCAAATTTATTTTCTTCATCCCATTGGAAGATGAACTAAAGACTAAGAGTAGTCTACATTGGAAGATCACTAATCCATCAAGAAGTTCATATCTTTAAAGAAGATTTCATGAATTCTTCAGATAGGCTTCCACTTTCTATTTATTTTTAATGATTTAACATGATTAATATATTTATATGATAATAGTATTCTTGCCATATTTAGTATCTTCCATGATATAAGATTACTATAAGTGATATTAGAACCATTTCATGTTAAATCATTAAGATGTAGATTTCTCAATTCTAATATGTATTTATTCTTTAGACTATGATATGAATTGTCTTTGATATAGATGCATTATTTTTATAACTTATTTTTTATGTGTAAACATTATAATACATGTATATAATTATCTATATTAGAGAATATGCTTTATATCTGCATGTATCCATGAAAGACATATTTGCCTCAATTCATCACCAATGTCGTTATCCTTCCATTTTTTATTGAGATATAACAAGGTATTGTAGTTTCATAAAGTGATATAAAATCTGAAATATTAAACATACTGATAGTGAGATTAAAATTGTATTGTGTATGACCATTAATGATGATGAAACTTTGACATGCATATAATGATATATATAGTTAGATTTAAAGTAATCCATATAACCCCATGACAATTCTTCATATTGCATCATGGGGTAGTTAAAATTTCATCTTTATGGTCAATTCTTTTCTCTGGTTCCCACGGATGAAATTGAAGTATAACTCAATAAATTTGAATTACTAACAATGTTGCTTTTTTTTTTTGGATTGAAGCGTTATATTTCCCTACGTGACCTTCTCTCCCTCTATTCAGTGTTAGTTATTTCTTTTTAATATGTGATACCATTTGAAATTTTAAAATGTGACAAAAGGATCCTGGTTGGTATCACACACGTTTTTTTTATTGGTGAAAAGGTGGCTCCTTAATAATTATTACTAGGACACGTTAATATGCTGTTATTGAGTCTCCATTAAATATAATTAAAAACATAGTCATTCTATTGTAATTAGGAGGAAAATACATTATTATTATTATTAATTTAGCATCCATTAATGTATGGAAATATGCTGTAAATAAATAAGAATAACTTTGGATTAAGTGTTAAATCAAAATTCAAATAATTGGTTATATTTGGATTATAATTTTGTTTAATATTTAAAGTGATTCAATTATAACATGAAGTTGCCAAAGCGATATCTCTTGTCTAGATTGCTCATGATAAATGTTGAATGTTATTGTGTATATTTATTCATGTAAGTATTGATCGGCCTAAAAAATGAATAATATTTGGCCAGATTATATGCAAATATGTGATAGTAAACACGTGATAATTATAAAGTTACATATGTGAATGATAAATCAATCAAAGAATTAAGATGCAAGCATGCATGAATGATCAAGATTGTGTATACAAGCATGCATCACATATATTTTGATGAAGACGAAGGTTGATGACAGATAGAGTTTGATAAGGACAATGATCGATAATAAAGATTAATGATCAAAGGATAAGCTTGAAGGGATGAACAAATCAACAAAACAACAAAGCCAACAATATAGTCAAGACTCAAGTTCATACAAGGAAAAGCATTCAAGAAGATCTTGAGGCTAAATATTTTATATCTTTATTAAGTCTTAGGATGTTTGCTTAGTAATAGTCTAGACTAGGATGAACCCCAACGAAAGTCTCACAAGCTAAAATCAATCATAACTAAAATGAGACTAACATGCATATATACATTATTTACATACACATGCATACATACATGATCATATGTTTTGAATGCATTCAAAAAGACTTTTTAAATCATACATCATTCAAAGGCATGCATCATTCTTTTATAAATCATGTAGGTGGTTCATACATCCTTGAAATATCTTTTTGGAAAACCATTAATCGATTAATAGATACTTTAATCGATTAAGCATTGATTTCTTGGGAACCTGTTAATCGATTAAGTATGAGTTTAATCGATTAAGGGTTGTTACTATTTCTGTTTTATGGTATTTTCAAGAACCCATTAATCGATTAAGTTTAAGGTATAATCGATTAACTAAAGTTAAAAACAGAATGGTATATTAACCCAAGTTTTTCATATTGCTTCATAACATACATGAACATTGATTCATAGAGTTAGAACACATATACGAAAAACAGATTACACATTATTCAGAAAATCTTAAGCTCTTTCACTTATATATCCTTAGAGATATTTTCAAAAGTGTTCTTTTGAAAAAGAGAAAAGGGTGACTCTTTATAAAGATGCCTATTGAGCTTAATTGTTAAAAAGAAACATTGCATTTCACGTTTTCTGTTCTGTAATTGTGAGATCTTTAGAAGGGTTCTTAGATTCTAGAAGAGTGGTTAAATCTGCATATTGAGGTGCACACACAACTTGAAAGAATTGTTAGACAAGGCAATAACATGTTCTCTTGGTGTGAATGTTATCACTATTGATAGAGAATAGGTTTGGGAAAAATCCTAGTTGTTGTTAGGTGTGTCTTCACGAGAATCAAGAGGTCTTGGTATTAAGCAATATCTTCCAGGGGCCTAATCGTGAAAAGATAGGAGATTTAGTATGTGATAGAGAGGTCAAACCGAGGTTGTCAAGTTCATAGAGATCAAGAAAGTAGCATTTTGCGTCTTGTATTGGAAGTTTGTTTGTAAGAATACATTAAGATTTCATAGTGAAGAAAAATCTCTTAAGATCAGAAAGGGAGGTCTGGATGTAGTTTGCAGTGGACTGCAAACAAACCAGGATAAAAAGTTGTGTCTCATTCTTCTTATCCCCTATCTTTTTATATTTCTGCATTACTTAATTTACTTAACTTGACATGCATATAATTATGTGTTAATTGCATATTCTATATTGTGCTCTTACTGTCCTTAACTTCTATAATAAGTGCATTTAAGTTTAGTTGAATCTTGGTAATCTTGGAGATCAAAAGAAAACTGTTTTCATTGAACAAGAACTAAATAATCGATTAAGGTTTTTAGTTAATCAATTAATAGCAGAACGAGGTAATCGGTTATAGTTGTGTTTAATCAATTAAACAATGTATAATTTTGTGTATTCTGTTTGTTTATCGAGCAACGATAATCGTATACTGTATCACCTATTCACCCCCTATAGGTGAATTATAGAGCCTTGTGGGACCCAACAAAGAATTATTTATTATTTGACATACATTACTATCAATGTTTGACCATTACAACAAGAGTACCATTAGCAACTAATATTATTGTTCAAAGACTTAACATTAATGTTGCACTTGGTATCTTGAGATAAATTATACCATATTTAAATTTGATTATATATATGAATTTGAATTATGATGCGAGTATATATTTATGTTGTTTATTTTGTTCTTTTTTCCAGTTAATGTTGCTACAATACCTGCTAACATGAATTTGGTTGCAATCCTTTATAGTACCAACTTTAAGGATTGGAAATAGAATATCTTAATTGTGTTTGGCTGCATGGATCTTGACTTTGCACTAAGAATGGAGCAACCCCATTCTATTGTGGACTTTAGTTCCTTTGAAGAGAGGAAATCTTATGAGAAGTGGGAACATTCCAATCGTATGAGTCTTATGATTATTAAGTGCACCATTTTGGAGGCATTTAGGGGTGTTATATCTGAAAGAATTACAATTGCCAAAGAATTCCTTGCCGAAATGGAGAAACACTTTTCCAAAAGTGATAAGGCAGAAACAAGCATGTTACTTCAATGCTTGATTTATATGAAGTAAAAAGGAAAAAGGAATATAAGAGAGTACATAATGGAAATGTCTAATATTGCTTCTAAGCTTAAGGCTTTAAAGCTCGAGTTCTAAAATGACTTCGTCGCTCATTTGGTGTTAATATATCTTCCTATACAATTCAGTCAATTTAAGATAAGTTATAATTGTCAAAAGGATTTAGGAGAGAGAATGTATCTTAATGAGCTTAATTCCTATTGTGTGCAAGAAGAAGAGAGAATGGAGTAAGAAAAGATAGAAAGTACTACCTAGAAAACACCTCTAAAAATATGGGCAAAAAGAGGAAATATGAGACTACTAAGAATAAAGCTGCTAAAAGCCCAATTCAAAAGAAGCAAAATAATGACGAAAAAGGTTGTTCCTTTTGCAATAATACTAGACATGTTAAGAACGAATGTACCAAGTATCATGCATGGCGTGAAAATAGAGGTATGTTCCTTACTTTAGTCTGTTCAGAGGCAAATTTAGCTTCAGTACCTAGAAACACTTGGTGGTTAGATTATGGTGCTACTACTAACATTAGTGTTTTAATGCAAGGTTTCCTAAGTTACCGAAGATCAACTAATACTGAAAGACACATTTATGTAGGAGATGGCAAGTAGGTAGATGTAAAGGCAATAGGGCATGTTAGGTTGTTATTAAGTATTGGCTATTATTTGGATTCAATTGATACTTTTGTTGTACCGTCATTTAGATAAAATTTAATTTCTATTTCTTATTTGGACAAATCTGACTATCATTATTCATTTGGAAGTAATCAATTTAGTTTATTTATTAATTCAAATATTGTTGGAACTGGTACTCTTATGGTGTATGACAATCTATATTTGCTCGATATTATTGCTTCTTATAATGAAACCTTGAATGTGGAATCACGTGGTAGTAAGCGTAAAGTTGACAATGCGAACTCGGGAATGTTGTGGCAGAAGCGTCTAGATCATATCTCTAGAAATAGAGTTGAACGACTTGTGTCAAATGGGATCCTTGATTCCATTTACTTTACAGACTTTAACGTCTGTGTTAAGTGCATTAAGGGCAAACAGACCAAGCATAAGAATTTAGGAGCATACAGAACTACATATGTCTTAGAATTGATACATACGAATATTTGTGGGCCATTTCCCACATCATATTGAAATGGTCAACAATACTTTATATCATTCGTAGACGATTATTCTAGATATGCATACCTATTTCTGATACATGAAAAGTTTCAATCTTTGGATGTGTTCAAATCTTTTAAGACTGAAGTTGAAAATCAACTCATTAAAAGAATTAAGTGTATGAAATCTAACCATGGTGGTAAGTATTATGGTAGATATGACGGTTCAGGTGAACAACATCCAGGATCATTTGCCAAGTACCTAGAGGAATGTTGGATCGTCCCACAATACAGCATGCTAGGGTCGCCTAGCATGAATGATGTTGCTAAAAAACGAAATCCGACTCCTAAGAATATAGTAAGGAGTATCATATGTCATTCTACTTTACCAGGGTCACTTTGGGGATAGGCATTGAAGACTGAAGCTTACATTTTTAACAAAGTACCAACTAAGGCAGCTGCAAAAATGCCTTATGAGCTTTGGACAAATACAAAGCCTAGTCTAAATCACCTTCATGTTTGGGGATATCCAACTGCGGGAAGGCTTTATAAGTCAAATGAAAGAAAATTGGATCCTCGAACAATGAGAAAATACTTTATTGGTTATTCTGAATAAGCTAGGGGTTATAAATTTTATGATCCCAAATTAAAGACAATTTTAGAGACTAGAACTGCATGTTTTTCAAAGATGTTGAGTTTGAGGGGAGAAATAAGGTTAAAGACTTTGTTTTTAAAGAAGAATCAATTTCGATTCCAGGACCTATTAATACAATTTCTTCACATGAAGAAAGTATAGAACCTCTTCAAGACATTGTTGTTCAAACTCCAGTTCAAGATGAAGAACAAACTCAAAATCCTCAAGAACTTGTTCTTCAAGAGCCAATACCTTTGCGAAGGTCTACTAGAGTAAGAACAAATGTTATTCTAGATGATTACATAGTATTTCTCTAGGAACATGAGGAACATGAGGAACATGATGGTATAATGGAAATAATCCAATCAATTTCCATGAAGCCATGAAAGATTCCAATTCAGAAGAGTGGATTGAAGCAATGAATGAGGAGTATAAGTCAATATAATACAATAAAATTTGGGAACTTGTCCCATTACGAGAATATGTGAAACTCATTGGTTGCAAATGGATATTTAAGACCAAACGGGACTCCAATGGTAATGTGGACAAGTATAAGGCTCATCTTGTAGCCAAAGGCTATACTCAAAAGAAAGGGATTGACTATAAAGACACTTTCTCTCTAGTTTCATCAAAGGACTCTTTTAGGATAATCATGGCTCTTATTGCACATTATGATTTGGAGCTTCATTAGATGGATGTCAAGACAACATTTCTCAATAGAAACATTGAGGAAAAAAGTTATATAATGCAACCAGAAAAGTTTGTGTTAGGAGACCAAAAGAAAATGGTTTGCAAATTGACAAAATCTATCTTTGGGCTAAAACAAGCGTCTCGTCAGTGGTACCACAAGTTTCAGCAAGTTATTCATTCATTTGGTTTTGAGATGAATGTGGTTGATGAGTGTGTGTATCATAAATTCAGTGGGAGTATATATATTTTCCTCATCCTGTATGTTGATGACATACTACTTGCCACCAATGATATATGCATGTTGCATGAAACTAAGAAATTTCTCTGAAGAAATTTCCAGAAGAAAGATCATGGTGAAGCCTCTTTTGTGTTAGGGATACAGATACACCGAGATCATTCTCGAGGTATCTTACGATTGGCACAAAGAAGCTATATCAATAAGGTGCTCAAAAGGTTTGGCATGTAGGACTGCAAACCAGGTAACACCTCGGTAGCCAAGGGAGACAAATTTAGTCTCGGTCAGTGCCCAAAATAAAATCTTGAGATTCAGGAAATGCAAAAGATCCCTTATGCATTAGCTATAGGGAGTCTAATGTATGCTCAAATTTGTACGCGTCCAGACATAGCATACATTGTTGGAGTGTTAGGCAAATACTAAAGCGATCTAGGAATGAATCATGGGAAAGCAGCCAAAATGGTTAAGAGATATTTGAGGAAAACAAGGGATCATGTGCTCACTTATAGGAGGCCAGACTATTTGTAGATCATAGGATATTCTAACTCTGATTTTGTTGGGTGCCAAGATAGTAGAAAATCCTCTTCGGGGTATGTCTATTTGTTGGCTGGTGATGCAATCTCTTGGTGTAATTCCAAGCAAAAACTAGTCATTTCATTCACCATGGCGGCAGAAAGAGGAGTTTTTCTTTAACTTTTTTTGTTTATGTTACTATGAGACAACTCTATAAGACATTTTGGATCACATATATAATATATAAATGTGTTTGTGTCATTACTTCTTATTAGCTAGATTAAAGTGATCTACTTCAAGAAAGTTTTATGACTATAGACATAATTATCATGAAAATTATTGTGTAGATACCAAATATCTTATTTCTATTTTTATGATAGGCAAAAACAAGAAATAAGAAAATTCTAAACGCATCACCCTTCATGAAAGAGAATGCATGTCTTATAAATAGGGGTTATGGTCCCCAATTGAAGATGGAGACATTGTTTAAACAAGGGCTAGTCATGGAGGGGACTTCTAATAAACTCCTCAATGTTGAAGAAGTAGATGAGGGTTTCCAAATGAAGGAAACTGAGGAAAATGTTGATGACATAAGCGAGAATAGATGATACAAATGTGATGAAGAACGGGAGAAGGAGTTTGATCCATGCCCGAAAGTCAAAATATCCAAGCAGGGGTTTGAAACATGGTGTAAGCCACAGAAATAAGACTAGGTGGTTCGATTATTAGGAATGAAAGCTTCAATGTGTTTGATGGAATTTCGATTGAACAAGGTCTAGGCAGTAAGTGGAAGGATTCAAATTTTTATATGCTAGAAAATTACTTTCTAGTACACTTCACTAAAGAGGAAGATTACAATCATGATTTATTTGAAGGGCCTTGCATGATTTCAGACCACTACATAGTCACCCAGAGATGGAGTCCCTTCTTTATGCCCATAGAAAAGGAAGTATAAAAGATTGTGGTATAGGTCAGAATCCCAAATTTACCTATTGACATATACAATCAACGCTTTCTATGGCGAGTAGGGTCAAAATTAGGAACCATGCTTAAGATGGATCATCTTACTTCTTC
The DNA here is from genome assembly GCF_001865875.1 of Lupinus angustifolius. Classification (NCBI taxonomy): domain Eukaryota; kingdom Viridiplantae; phylum Streptophyta; class Magnoliopsida; order Fabales; family Fabaceae; genus Lupinus; species Lupinus angustifolius. The sequence goes on along the minus strand of NC_032013.1, from coordinate 18,791,447 downwards.
CATTTACTCAGGAGGGGAGTTTGCAAGAATATGCATGGAAATAAACCTCCTTCAGAAGCTGGTTCCTAGGATTAAGGTAATGGGTCGAACTTTAGACTTGGAATATGAAGGATTTCACTAAATATTTTTCTCATGTGGTAAGTATGGGTACCAGGTCGAGCTGTGTCTAGAGGGTGTTTGTTTGGAGGAAGATAAGAAGAGGAACAACCATATTTGTGGGTCCAAGGAGAACGAGATGGCTGGTGAGGAGTGCCAAAATCCTAAAATCATTAGCAGTTGTGAAAATCTAGATCGAAATAAAGTGGGTCTTGCTTCAAAAATTCAAAATTAAACAGTAGGGCATAGAAAAGTTATTATTGAGGAAAATCAGGAAGTAACAGAATGGGGGACTTTTAGTCCCTGGATGGTAGTGACAAGGAAGCATAATGAGCGAGTTAAGAAAGATGGAAATATGACTAATGATGGGAAGTTTATAAAAGGAGATAAATTTAAGCATGACGTTGGGAATGAGATTATACACCTTTCTCCTCTATTAGGAGATCAAAGTGTCCATATTAGGACAAATCCAGGCAACCATGGTTTCAAGAGTCAATCCTCTAAAGTAGATAAGGGGACATACTTGCCTCCAAAATATAATTCCTAAAAAGTTGACTAGTGTTGACACAGTTTCATCATTGAATGTGGAGCTAGTGGTTCCAACAATGAATCAAGGTATAGAAATTGGTAATCTTCAAATTGTTCAGTTAGAGATTGTCTCGTATGAAGAACATAATGGTTTGAATAATCCAGGTATACGATTTCATGAAGAAAGGGATCATTCTTCACATATTCAATTGTTCAAAGAGACTAACACCTGGATGATTAGCCTTAGCCTTCTGGAAAATGAGAATGAGAGGTCGGGAAAAGTTGTTGCTCTACAAGATATGTCAGAGTCTTGGAACCCCACTTTTATTTCCATATAGTATGAATATTATCAACTAGAATTGTAGAGGAACAAAAGCAAAAGGTTTCGGGAACCTGGGTAATGATTTGAGGAATATGTTTTCTATGACTTTCATGATTTTGATGGAAAAAAGATTGATGGTCATATTAGTGACAAAGTTATTAAAAATTGTGGGTTATATTGATGGCTACGCAAAAGTAGATGTGGTAGAGAGAGCTAGTGGTATTTGGTGTCTGTGGGGTTCCACTATGTGGAGGGTTAATGTCATGGGTTCTTCCAACCAACATTTATCAATGGAGGTTAGCTGGAAAGGTGACAAAAATTGGTTGTTGATAGCGATGTATGGAAGCCCTCACTTTCGATGCAGTCTAGTCTTTGGAACTTTATTCGGGATAGGGCTTTTAGGTTTGTTCTACATTGGTGTCTAATAGGTGATTTCAATTTAGTTTTTTCTGCTAGGGGAGAGATAGGGTATAACGAGTTAGAACCCTCCTAGGTGAGCTCTTGCCTTTGCGTCCCTCATTTCTAATTATGACTTAATCGACTTGGGCTTCATTGGTCCTTTCTTCACTTGATAAAGGGATAGACTTAGAGAAAGACTAAATCGTGCATTATCAAACCTCAATTAGAGATTAAAGTTTCCCCAATTCCTAAATCACACACCTCAATCCCTTTAAATTCGATCATTCTGTAAGTATCAGAGTGCAACTAAGAGGGGGGTGAATTAGTTGTCTTAAAATAATGGCCGCTTTTTCTGCAAAATCAAAGTTAAAGTGCAGCGGAACAATATGCAGAAAAATAATAGGAAATAAAATGAAAGAGATAAGGAGAATAGAGTACACAAGGAGTTTTTATACTGGTTCACCTTCCTGTCCACCGAAAGCTACATCCAGTACTCTTGCCGCACAAGAGATTTTTCCACTAAGAATTATGAGTTGTAATTACAATATCTCACCCCGAGATCTCTATGTACCTTACACACTCCCTAATTCTTATACCCTTGGAAAACCCCTTTCCAAGTGAATCAATCCCTTTTCTCTTCACACCACGTGAAAGAAAGAATTGAATATATTCCCCTTTCTTTTCAAACCCAGTGAAAGAAAGAATTCTTTACAACAATGAAGAATATTCAACTATGGCAGATTGCCTTTACAAGTATGAAACTTATGTAACTTGCAATCAAATCTCTGAATATATATAGAAGTATATAATGCTCTTTGTAAAAGTCTTTTGAAACACTTAAAGCAACTTTGCAAAATTAACTTGAAAGTTTAAGAACAAGTTGCAAAAAGTTCAAAG
>NC_032013.1:18788884-18789105 GCF_001865875.1 Lupinus angustifolius | reverse complement strand
ATGGGTTACTCAGCTTTCAAAAATCAGTTTTTCAGTTGGATAACTCTTTTCTCACACATGCAACCTGTTACTCAATGAAGTAACCTATTACACACTATTTTTGAAAAATGTTTTAAGTCTTTTAAAAGTGTCTCACATTTCTAACAAATAGTTTGAGCAATTATACTTATATATACTTTAAGAGTTTAGGATAGAAGTACTTACAAAGACTTAATCTAATG
>NC_032013.1:18760823-18788784 GCF_001865875.1 Lupinus angustifolius | reverse complement strand
GTAGGTCGCCGTTGTTGAAACTGCGGGGGGGACCGTCTTCTTGGTGGATCTGGGCGGCGGGACTGTGGTGACCGCCGGCGCTGCTCTAAACCTGCGATAAATCGTTGCAAGTGACCTGCCTTTATGAGGTCTTCAATAGTATCTCGGAGCTGAGTGCAATCATTGGTTAGGTGGTCGAACACACTGTGGTATTCACAATATTTGGAGCGATCTAGCGGGCCGGGCTTAGTAGGGCGGGGGCGTGGGAGTTGGACAAGGTGAGTGGAAAGGACTTCTTGCAAGATTCGGGAACGGCTGGTGTTCAGGGGGGTATAAGTAGAGTATTTGGCTCTTTTGGTTAGTGAGGGCAAGTCGCGGGGTAGGTCTTGTGGTCTTGGTCGTTTTGTTTCCCGTGAGGGGTGGTGTGTTTGGGGCTCAGTATGAGTGTGCATGTGGTGGGTTTCTTCGAGGTTGATGAATTGCTGGGCTTTGGCACGGAGGTCTTCCATAGTGAGATCAGTGTACTTGGCTAGTTCCGTGCGAAAGAGGCCTTCCTGAAGTCCCATAACGAGGACATGCACGGCTACCTCGGGGCTCAGTGTTCTTACCTTCATAGCTTCTGTATTGAATCGATCGAGGTATGCGCGGATGGGTTCGTTGGATCCTTGGCGGATGCCGGACAGCGTGTAGGATGACCTTGGTTGCTCCTTGCTTGCGGTGAACCTTGTGCTAAAAACGGAAGCAAGGGTTTCCCAAGTGTTGATGCTGCCGGGGGCTAAGCGGGTGAACCACTGAAGGGCCGCTTTTTTCAGAGTCAGGGGGAAAGCCCTGCACATGATGGGGTCGGACGCCCCGTGGAATAACATAGAGGCCTCGAAGGCGTCCAGGTGGTCTTGTGGGTCTGCCGTCCCGTCATATTGGTCCATGTTTGTTGGGCGGTGAAAATGGGAGGGTAAGGGATAAGCCATGATAGCAGGTGTAAAAGGATGCTTAGCACCACACGAGTGGTGTGGGGCTGATTGGGAAGGTAGGTGTGACTCGTTTGCTGACTCTTCATGGTGATTCTCGTGAAGAGGGCGTTCGGAGAGATCCTCAGGGTTGATTTTGGAATGGCGGAGTTCTTGTATGACATTGGCCTGTTGCTGGATGAGCCGTTCTTGGCGTTCCAGCATTTGGAGAAGTTGTTGGGTGGTCGGCTGCTGGTCTGGAGTGGCCTGATGGCTATGGCTAGCTTGGTGGGATGGTTGTCTCGGTGGGGGAAGGTTGCTTGGTGCAGGGTCGACTTGGCTGGTTGATAGAGCTCGGTTTCTGGTGGTTACCATTTTGTGAGTAGGAAGCACAGACGGCGCCAATGTTCTTTATCAGAACACAAGAGTACGGACAATGATGAGTCAGATGTTGATGAAGAGGTAGGAAGCGGTCGTCAAGGTGACTGAAGGCAGCAAAGAGTTGGACCCGTGGTGGAGGTACCTGAAAAGGTTCTCCGACGATCAAGTCAGTATATGAAGTAGAGAGTGAGTGACAAGAAGAATAATATTAGAGAGTCTAGGAGTTGAGGTTAAGATACTTCCTGTTGGTTTCCCGTGTCAGGCGGCCTGTTGGGTCGTACACTGTGCCCTTCTTGTCTCTTAGCCTGCTCTGCAACCCGTCTGTTGCGCTGGCAGGTGGGTTGATGGAGTACGGAAGGCATGTTGTCTCCTGGGTCAACTTCGGTGGTCCCAACAAGTGGGGCCTACCTTGCCGTTTAAACATGATCTTTGGTTCGTCGGATAGGAACATTATCATAAACATAAAAGTGTCTCTACACAATATTACCATACAATATTTACTCGTGCCTGTACACACTAGTAACCAATAATGCAAAAATCAATGGTTAAGAATCTTTTCTAAAATCTTCATAATTTACTATAGATGTACATATATCTCATAAAAAAGTTATTGTTATCTTGCCCTCGATACTTATATTTGCAATTTATTATTATTATTATTATTCTGTAAAAGAAAAAGTGTAATGTCTAAAAAAGAACAAAAAAGTACAAGAAAATTGAAAATTGAGTAGATAATAATAACATGAAAATTGAAAATTGAGTAGATAATAATAACATGAAAATTGAAACTTATCCCCTCACCAATCACCACTGTTGAAGTTATAGTATTCTCAATCATCAGCATCAAGCAAAGCAAGAATGAGAGGATGCACATTGCCACCTTCTTCTCTTCTTCTCCATTTTCATTCGGGTTTCAATGCCACCAATTCTTTTTCTTTTCACATTCCCATTGCTTCAATTCTTCACTCTCCAAAATCAAAAGCATTTTCCACTTCCCTCTTTGCACAAAAACCACTATTTTCATCATCTTCTTCAGCTTCATCACTTTCACCCCAACAACAAGATGGTGATGATGATGAAGAAAACTTTCAAGTACTTACTGCTATGAAGACTAGTTACAATGATATTCTTATTGTGGATACTCCAAAATCTAGAATGCTACTCCTTGATTCATCATGTACCTCTATCTCTCTCTCTCGCTGAATTGTTTTTTTAAGAAAGATTCAAACTTTACTACATTCATGAACTGGGTGTGAAAACTGATAACTGTTGATCAAATGGGGTCTTCCGTTTTCTAAATGTTTGAACTTTTATTTGAACTTTTATGTGGTGGACTTGTGTATAAGGTGTATATGGCTATGTCTGACAAAACGAGAAGAACTTATACGTTAGTTGGAAGATTATAAGCATTGAATTGCATACCATGTCAAGTGATTTTGCTGCAAGCAATCTCATCCCACAGCAATTATGGTATAACATCGAATCAAAATGATGTGGATGGTTGCAGTCGTTGGACCTCGGACTGCATCTGCGCATTAGGCTGCATCAAATTCAAAATTATTATTTTTTAATAGTAAACAAATTCCACCACAATAGCCACAATCCACATCACAACAACAACAGTAACCGCAATCGCGACCACAACCTAAATTTAGAACACTTGTTATAAGTTAGAACTGGAAAAAATAGAAGGAGGTAAGATAACTAATAGAATTTGAATTGTTTATTAAGGTAGTGGATATGTGTAAAATGTCATAAGCCTAAGCTATTTGTATCAGTCATGCTAATTTCATTTTCATGTTTTAGTCCTGGGCGTGAGGGTGTGTTACGTGTTGAAGTCTCACTTCGAGAAGTTTACTTTGTTCTAATGTTTAAAACCCAGATTCTATCAAAGAAATTTATGCCAATGGTGACTGATCTGTCAGAATTTCTGTTTCTTGTGTTAAATGCAGATAATGTTCACAGTGTTCTTTACAAGGAGCAAAAGTGGACTGATTCCTACTGGGTATGTTGTTCTCACATTGTGTTTTTTTAAGTGTATAGTATCCTTATTCATTTGGTGCATTGTAAATGATAGTGGGGTCATGCATGTTCTTTAAGAGAGAAAAAAAACTTCAATGATAATATTAATGATTATCAATATTGGTTGCTTAGTATCAAAATTGAAGATATCTAAAACACCATGCCCGTATACTATCATGCTCAAATTGATAAGAGGAAATGTATGTGTAGTTATAGTTAGCTACTGCTTTAAAATAACTATTACAGGAAATACCTACAGTTAGCCAATGTCGTGTTCAAACGATTACTTCATGTTTGCTTGAAGCCTATGGACATGCATCCACAATGTTGAGTACTGCTACTGATCTTCAGATAATTTTTCTTACATTCACCTTCATTGGCATTGTTATATTTTTTTTAAAAATCATTAAGCTGATACTCCTTAAGAGTTAATACTGATTTTAGATGATATATTAGCATAACTGAATAAGTCATGTATGAATGGTTAGTCGTATGAAGCTTAAGCTTTTAGATGAAGACACATCAATGATGTTATTATATCTCTAATAAGCCCGCTCTTGCAAGAGCCTTTGGGATTGAAGTGTGGAGAATGCACAAGTCCATCTTTATCATATGTTGAAAGTCAAACTTTTAGCAACAGAATGGGGTGGCGAGGATCGAATTGTAGACCACCTGGTAATAGAGGACCCTATGCCATATCATGAACTAATTCTGTCAAAATCTTAGAGCTTAAGCTACTGGGTGAAGGCACATAAATAACTTCATTATCTCTACTAGTTAAAATGGCACCATAGGGCACATACTATCATTAATTGTCAAGGTGGGGTTAGATTAGTTCCTGGACCTAACTGTCAACAATGAAAGTTGTCTTTCATAAATTCGGTCATGGTATAGTAGTCCTCAGTTGATGCAAGTTTCATGCTACCCCTCTTTGTATGAGTACTAAATTGGTATTGAAACATAAGTGTGGCCTCCAATCTAGTGGTCATTGTCTAATGAAACCTATCCTGTATCAAGCTAATGCATCTTCAATTCTGAATCTAGAACCATCAGGTCACCCTTAATTCTTTCATGTTTGAGAGGAAAGGAATGCAATTTGCTGATGTATATTTAGTAAAACCAATATACATATACGCAACATTCATATATATACTTTCTTAAGAGCTAATGAGGATGTGCAGCTATTCAAATTCTGACATATCTGCATATTATAGACTCGTCTTCAATTTATGTTCTTAAAATTCAGCTCTTTTGCTGAAAATATGGCTAGTCAGACTATATTTGCCAGCCTTTAATCTTCATGGTTTTTTGGACTTGTATTAAACAGGATGAATTTGCCAGCTTGCCAGCTATTGTTCCAAAAGGACCCATTGCTATCTTAGGTTTGGTAATTCACTTAATTTTATGATGGTACATAATGTCTTCTTGAAAATCTTAGCACGGAATTCCTAAAATGTTAATGATCTTCTGACCGATATCACACTGCTTTTAAATCCTTCAGGGTGGTGGAACTGCTGCTCATCTCATGCTTGACTTATGGCCTTCACTGCAGCTTGAGGGCTGGGAAATTGATCAAATTGTAATATAAACTTCTTTTCCGTGATGAAATTTTGATAAATTTAAATGGAGTTTCTATGATTTTCCCCTTGGCTATTTGTGGTGTCACTTTCCCTGTGTGATATTTATCTCTCCTCAGTGATCTAGAGCCAATACCATTGAATTCAATGAAACAGAAATTTCTTCATAAACCTGATTATCGAAATTGCAGCACCTGTAGTCAGTGATTACTTTCTGGAAAAACTCAGAATAACCAACACGAACAAGATGTTAGTAATATGGATAATGTTAGAGCACCAATTGAGAGAGTCAACTCTCCCAATTAACACCCAAGACAGATTGATGCAGGAAGGTAGTAGGCCCAAGGTGTGGAAGGTGTACACTAGGAGGATGAAAAAGGGAGCATGTGAGAATGATGATGTGGCAAAGGGAATGGGATAAAATCTGGTAGAATAGTGTGATGTATTTTTCAGTTACAAATAGGCAAGAGAGAGAGGAGGAGGGTATCTTTTTTGGGAATAGAACTTTCTGTTAAGAATGGAGTAGAGAGTGTGTCACTCTCTATTAGGAGCACTGCTCTTTGGCAATAGAATCAATCTATTGTAAACATTTCCTTGTTTTGCAATAATACACTATTCCCTACTGTTTACCTTCAATCAATCAATTGTTCTGTTTATTTTTCTGCTTGGAACTGTTATGGTTCTTAACAAACTGGTCCGACTTGCCGGATACGTTGACGTAAGGACCGACGCAATAGGATCTACAAACATTGAATGCCACCAAAGAAGAAAACATTTCAGCCACGAGAAATGGAAGCAAAGGTCGTAGCAATGGAAAGTGAATTGATCAGCATCAAAATCACGATGGCGGAGATGAAAGAGAAAGCAGAGGAGAATCAAGCTAACTTGATGGCCCTTTCGAGGAGAAGTCTAGAAAATGAACCACAAAGAAGCAAACCAGTAAACCCTTCAGAGGAGGAAGAAGTAATTCCAGACGAAAGAAAATCTGCACTAGAGAAGGGCGGAAACTCAGACTCACCATCAGGAAAGAATGGATCGAGTTCAGAAATGAAACAATTGCAAGGAGATGCTCTCAATAATTTCCGACAATCAGTAAAGAGAGTGGAGTTGTCAATGTTCAATGGTGAGGATCCAGTTGGATGGATATCACAAGCAAAGATCTATTTCAAGGTGCAAGAAACCCATGACGAGGTTCGAGTCAGTTTGGCTCAACTTTGTATGGAAGGATCAACTATTCATTTTTTAACTCCTTGTTGAATGAAGAAGATGAGCTCTCTTGGGAGCAATTGAAAGTTGAATTAATTGACAGGTATGGAGGTTTGGGAGAAGGGAGTGTGTTCGAGCAACTCACTACGCTCCACCAACGAGGAAGTGTGGAGGAGTACATCCAAGATTTTGAGCGTTTGACATCGCACGTGAGGAAATTGCTTTATGCACGGGTTGAAGGATGAAATTCATGCAAGGATTCGGAGCTTAAAAGCTTTAGGACCCATTTCTCATGCACGCCTGATGAATGTAACCAGGGCAGTGGAAAAAGAAGTGCAAGGAAGAAGTCAAGGATTCAGCTCAAAAGGTAGAGAAGATATTCGTTTTGGGTCAGGATCTCAAATGGGTCACCAATCAGGCCCAAGCAAAATCTCCTCCAAAACAGAATGGGAGCAGAATGGGTTATGGTGAATGGAGCAAAAGATAGCCGGACACAAACAAGTGGGCCTGGAAAGAGTGAAATCACAAGGTCGAGGCCCAATATGAGGCAGGAAGCAAATGAAAAGATAAATTATGGCCCTAGAGACAAGGGTACTAAAAATTTGAGCTATCACGTTCTCATGGAGAGAAAACAAAAGGGACTCTATTACAAATGCGGAGGGTCCTATCACCCCCTTCATCAGTGCCCCGATAAATAGCTCTGTGTCATGGTGGTGGACGATCTTGTGGAAGAAGAGGAAGAATTGGTTGAAGAGAAGTGTGACGAGGAGGAGACCGATGGTGAATGCAGTATTTTACGGTTGGGAAATTTGGGGAGTAATAAGAGCAATTTTCCACGCACACTTAAACTAAAAGGAGTGATTCACGATGTACCAATGTTGTTTCTGGTGGATAGTGGAGCTACCCATAATTTTCTATCGAGAGTATTGGTGGAATCAATGGGATGGGAGGGTGAAAGCACCAAATGTATAAAAATCAGATTGGGTGATGGTCACAAGGTGGAAACAACAAGGGTGTGTAGAGGAATGAAGGTTGAACTGAATGGCGTGAAATTCATTCTGGATGCGTATTTGTTCGATCTGGAAGGAATTGATATGGTATTGGGAATTTCGTGGCTGTTCAGTTTAGGGGAAATGGTGATTGATTGGAAACAACAGACTATGAAATTCACATGGAATAGGGCACAGATCAAGTTTACAGGAGAGACTTGTGAATTTGGAAGAAATGGGTCTTTGCAAAGTTTGTTGACTCAGCCGAAAACATGGGTGGAAGGTTTGATCATGGCCACGGAAGTGAGTACCCCAAAAAACAGAAAGAGTTTGGGTAAAGGAATTACGCAAGAACAACATATTACTTTGAAGAAATTGTTGAAGCAGTTTGACAAGGTTTTTCAAGAACCAAGAGGGATGCCTCCAAAGAGAAGGAAGGAACATGCCATCAATCTTTTTCCTAGGGAAGGACCAGTTAATGTACGACCATATCGTTATCTCCATCACCACAAGGATGAGTTAGAGAAACAAGCCAGAGAAATGATGATGGCTGGAATCATCAGGAATATTCAAAGTGCTTATTCAAGCCCAGTAATCCTAGTGAAGAAGGACAACTCATGGCGTTTGTGCGTGGACTATCTTGCTTTGAACAAAATCACGATACCGGACAAATTCCCAATATCAGTGATTGATGAGCTCTTGGATGAAGTTCATGGAGCCAAATTCTTCTCGAAACTGGATCTTAAATCGAGGTATCATCAAGTGCGAGTGAAGGAGGAGGATGTAGAAAAAGCTGTGTTTAGAACCCACGAGGGACATTATGAGTATAGAGTGATGCCCTTTGGGCTAATGAATGCCCCTGCTACGTTTCAATCATTGATGAATGAGATTTTTTTACCAATGTTGCAGAAATGGGTGTTGGTGTTCTTTGATGACATCCTAGTATACAGCCAAGATTGAGATTTCCATTTACACCATTTGTCTGAAGTATTGCAGGTACTCCAGAAACACAAATTAGTCGCTAACTGTAAGAAGTGTCAATTTATCCAAAGATCAATTGAGTACCTCGGTCACATTGTATCTGAAGTTGGAGTGGCTATGGATCCTGAGAAAATATATGGTGTTTTACAATGGCCTATCCCAAAAAATGTAAAAGGAGTGAGAGGTTTTCTAGGTCTTACAGGTCAGTACAAAAAATTTATTAAAGATTATGGGAAGATTGCAAGGTCACTGATTGATCTCACCAAGAAAGAAAGTTTTCTATGGAATGCTAAAGCCCAAGTCGCTTTTGAGGAACTAAAAAAGAGAATGACTACAGCGCCGGTCCTAGCTTTGCCAGATTTCAGCAAGGAATTCACCATAGAATGTGATGCTTCTGGTCATGGGATTGGAGCCATTTTGACACAACAAGACAGACCTGTGGCCTATTTCAGCAAAACATTAGGGGAAAGGAATTTGGCAAAGTCAGCCTACGAGAAAGAATTGATGGCAGTAGCTCTAGCTATACAACATTGGAGACCCTACCTATTGGGAAGGGACTTCACTGTGTGCACGGACCAAAAGAGTCTCAAGCAACTATTAATGCAGAAAATCAACACTGTAAACCAACAGAACTGGGCACCAAAACTGTTGGGCTATAGTTTCAAAATTCTCTATAAACATGGGCAAGAAAATGAAGGCACGGAGGCTCTATCAAGAAGAGATGAAGAAGGCCAGTTACAAACTTTGGTGCACTATCCTTCTGGATGGATAGCAAAGTTATACTTGAGGAAACTAATAAAGACGAGGCAATTCAGAAGATTATAAGGGAGGAAATACCACCAGGTCAGGCTACTCTTGGGAAAATGGAGTCTTTTTGTATGGAGGAAGATTGGTAATTTCAAAAGATTCTTCATGGATTCCCACATTATTGACAGAATATTACACCACACCACAAGGAGGCCACTCAAGTTTCTATTGAACATACCGAAGGATTGCAGCAAACTTGTACTGGGTGGGTATGAAAGGGGATGTCCAGAAGTTTGTTAAGGAGTGTGATGTGTGTTAAAGACAGAAGTATTTTACTACAGCTCCTGGAGGTCTGTTGCAGCCACTCAACATTCCTGAACAAATCTGGGAAGAGGTGTCCATGGACTTCATCACGGGTTTGCCCAAATCAAAGGGGTATGAAGCCATTTTTGTAGTAGTGGACAGGTTGTCCAAATACAGTCATTTTATTCCTATAAAACATCCTTAAACGGTTCAGGTGGTTGCAGAAGTTTTTATCAAAGAGATCGTAAGGCTGCACGGGTTTCCTGCATCAATATTGAGCGATAGGGACCCCATTTTTGTTAGTAATTTTTGGAAAGAGTTATTCAGAATGCAAGGCACACAATTAAAGATGAGCACCGCTTATCATCCTCAAACGGATGGGCAAACAGAGGTCATTAATCGGTGTTTATAGTGGATCAACCAAAGGGGAGGTTTCAGTGGTTGCATTGGGCCGAATTTTGGTACAACACTACGTACCACGAATCAACTGGTTGTAGTCCTTTTGAGGCAGTTTGTGAGAGGAAGTCACGTCCTCTAATTAGGGGGCAACAAAGAGAAGTGAAGGTCGAAGCAATTCATAAGGAATTGGTGGATAGAGACGAGGCTTTGCGACAACTAAAATACCATTAGGTTAGAGCTCAAAGCAAAATGAAGGATCAATCTGATGCGAAGAGAACATAGGGAAGTTTTGAGGTGGGGGAGTGGGTTTTCTTAAAGCTGAGACCCCATAGACAACAATTTGTAGTCGCACGGATCAATCCCAAACTATCGGCAAGATTTTATAGTCCTTTTGAAGTGTTGGAGATAATTGTTGCAATAGCATACAAGCTCAGATTGCTTCGCGAATCGAAGATACATCCTGTGTTTCACGTGTCGCTGCTCAAGAAGGCCATTGGAAACTACAAAGTCCAAAAAGAATTGCCTAAGGGTTTGGAAGGGGACTGTGCTGATGTGATAGAACATGCTACTGTTATTGCGGAAAGAAAAGTGGTAAAGAAGGGAGAGAGAGGATTAACTAATGGCTAATCCAGTGGACAGGGAAGACTGCTGAAGATGCCACGTGGGAAGATGAGTTCACTATTCGTAGCCAATTTTCAAAGTTTAGTCTTGAGGACTAATGTTGAAGGAGGAGGTATTGTTAGAGCACCAATTGAGGGAGTTGGCCCAATTAACACCCAAGACAGATTGATGCAAGAAGGTAGTAGGCCCAAGGTGTGGAAGGTGTACACTAGGAGGGTGAAAAAGGGAGCATGTGAGAATGATGAGGTGGCGAAGGGAATGGGACAAAATCTGGTAGAATAGTTTGATGTATTTTTCGGTTACAAATAGGCAAGAGAGAGAGGAGGAGGGTATTTTTTGGGAATAGAACTTTCTGTTAAGAATGGAATAGAGAGTGTGTCACTCTCTATTAGGAGAACTGCTTTGTACCAATAGAATCAATCTATTGTACACATTTCCCTGTTTTGCAATAATACACTATTCCCTACTGTTTACCTTCAATCACTCAATTGTTCTGTTTATTTTTCTGCTTGGAATTGTTCTGGTTCTTAACAGATAAAAAGAGCCATGTGAATCTTTTGTCTGGTATCTTAGCATCATAAACAAGTTTATTATCATTGATGTCATAAACTTTAGTGTAATGTGCTGATATTATGTTTGAAAGTAAGCATCTCCTTTTAGAAACTTGATATAGGATAGGTTCGGAAGTAAATTTAAGTTCTAAGTTCTCCAGGGTAGTCTCAATGGCATGTTCAACAAATCCCTGATTTTTTGTTTACATAGATCACCTAATTAAAGAACTGTAGTTGAGAATCTTCCTTCTTCAAATTTAAATTTTTTTAATTACACTTGATGGTAATATAATAATCTTCAAACATCTCAGTATATGATATGTGGCAATTTTCTTTTCTTTTGTAAATGATATTTTTCCGTTTGAAACAAAATGATCAAAGCTTCAAACTAAACTTCATGTCTTTTCATCATAATATCATGTTTACACTGATTTGATCCCTGAATCTTGAGTTCTCATCTGTTTTTTGTTTCCATGAAAAATCATATGCTATAGTTGATTGACAAAGCAAGAGATTATTTTGGTCTGTCTGATCTGGAGAAGGCAACAGAAGAAGGTGGCATTTTAAATGTTCATATTGGTGATGTCTTCATTCCCTCTGAGAATTTGCATGGAAAATATGCTGGTGAGTCATTCCTATTGCACATTTCCAAGCTTATCTTATTTGGTATTGGTTTTATTGTATCCCAACTGCAAAATATTTACTGTCTATACTTTTGAGTAAAAGAAACTATGTACCTTGTTGGCATTTCTATCCACTTGCTTATATATACCAGAGTGTGAAATAAAGTAATGGAGCATTAAAGTGAAATTCAGTTGATAATATAGATGCAATGATGCATAGTTGAATTGCTCACACAGATGCATCTTATTTCATATAGTAGCAATACATTATTAAGGGGCTGAATCAGAAAATATGAAAAGGAGGGGCCAAATATATAAAAATAATATACATATGTAGTAAATATTTTTGACAAGGTACTTTTTATTAAAAACATTACATATATACTATTAGTTTTACAAAGTATCTTGAAGAGGAAGGGGCTAGCACCAATGCTGGTCCCTCCCTGAATCCATGCTGCACCATTAAGATTGTTTTTTCTCCTCATTTATTTGAAGTGTATATCACTCTGTTACTGTTGAGAGGGTGTGAGCTTGGTGCAACAGTAAGGTTGTTGCTTAGTGACCATAAGGTTATGGGCTCAAATCCTGGAAACAACTTCTCCGCTTGCAGGGGTAAGGCTATGTAGACCTACCCTACCTAGACACTATTAAGCGAGAGCCTCATTCATTGGGTTGCCCTCTTATTATTCTGTTACTGTCGGCCAGCTTATATTTGATCATTTGTCAGGCATTGTTGTTGACTTATTCTCTGATGGAAAAGTTTTGCCTCAGCTTCAAGAGGTACGTGGTTGTTTTTCTACATCCAAGTATACATCTTCTAAGTGATTATGCTCTGTAATGAATCCACTTCTATAAAAGCCTAAGCTGTTAGGTAAAGACACACAAGTCACTTTGTTATATCTCTAACATGCCTCCTCATGCAAGATCCCTTTGGGCTTGAAGTGTGGCCGTGGACGATGCACAAGCTCATCCTTACCTTGTACTGAAAGATTATCTTTTTTATTACAAGAATGGGTCCGGCAAGGATCGAACTCTAGATTGCTTGGTGGTATAGGCTCTTTTTCTGTGTTTTTGATAAGACAAAATACCGTTCACCTTAAACAGTCTTTACATGTATGGATCACCTGTTCCAACAACATACAGAATAGGAGTATAGAAACAGAAAAATACCATCCTAAGTTTCAAGAGGCCAAACAACCAGCTGGACTGTCCGAACATCTATGAGCTATACATGAAATACCAAATCAACAATTAAGTAATCAGTGAATCAAAAATTTAACTCAGATATACCCCCTAAGTAATGTCCCTAAGTTTTTGCAAGTATGGGTCATAGAGGCTCTAATGCATATCATGAAGCAACTGTTAAAGCTCAGTGTTTGGTGAAAATACAAGAATGACTTTATTATATCTTTAACATGTTCTTCTTTTTACAAATGACAGCTTGTGCACCTTGTGAATATAATAGTTACAGTGTCAAATTTAGCTTATGCCAATGAAGAATAAAATTTTGAACTGGCATTTTTTATGTTATCACTTGCCATAATGTCATTTATTAACCAAATTTCTGTAAGAGATAACTGATTTGTATAGTTCAGGACCTTCAGGTTATTCACTTATATGGCATAGGAAGACAAGATTTAATAGAATTTGGGTACTATCATGGGAGTTTTAAAACATGTCATGTAAGCAGAAGGAAACAGACTCTCACAGGACAGCACTTCTATGGACAAAGTCCCACAATGTTTATCATGTGAGGGTCTGTGTCCATGTATCACATCATATGACATGATCATGTGGAAAAAATCTCATGAGAGGATTCAAATCTAGGGTTAACCATGTCTAGGTCATAAATCTTAATAGAAGAACATGAAGGTTTAATCTATGGCGCAAGCATAAAGATATCTGAAAATATAGTTGATATTATGGAAAATGGAAACAGTAAAGTGAATGTGGGTGGTAAGCAAGATGCTTCTACTACTTTTATGGAAGTTATTGGACAAAAAGACTCCTATGAGTTTTAAGCTATCTATATCACAATTCAGTAGGACATAAGGAGTTATTTTGGAGGTTCCCTCTTACTAAAATGTAAAAAATCAAGGTCTAATATACCCATTAGTTAAGGACTTCCTAATTTTTACAGTCCTTCAAGATGTATAAACTTGCAATGCAGTTTTTGTTAAACTAATCATTATGGAATAGTAAGGTAGACTTTAATGCTGACAATGTTCCAAAATAAAGACAATCGAGCTTCATAGTTTCATAATTGTGTCTGTGATATGATATGCTTAACTGGTTAACATAATGCTATAAAGGTACAATGATGAAAAGTTTAAGCTTTTACCATTTCATGGCATTAGAGAATTATATGATATTGTTCTTAATGTAATTAACAGATTAGTACTTGGTTGAAATTACGCGAGAGATTGATGCCCAATGGTCGTTTTATGGTGAACTGTGGTGGCATTGATGGAGGATCTAGTGTCATAGATGCAAGAAATGATCCAGAATTGTTAACAAGTGATGAGACATGGTTTCTAAATCCAGCATTGAAAGCATTATCCAAGGCATTTCCTGGACAAGTAGGCTTCTGTTACTTATACCATTTTGTTTATTACAATTTTTCATTTTTTCTTGCATTACAGATTTACAGAGCTAGTCTAATTCCTAGAGGAAGAGGGAAATAAAAAAAAAACATAGGGGAAATGATAAAAAAAGACTTAGAGCTCAATGTTTTGTCAATGAACATGATTTATAATTGACCATTATTGCATCGTTCGATCCATTTAACCGACCCACCTAGTGGGATAAAGGCTTGGTTGTTGTTGTTATACAGTTTTACGGCATTACATTATATACTTCTTAAGCTCAACAAATGCATAGAAAACTGTCATGTTTTCATGAATGCATGTTGCCATGATTACCGTTGTGTTTGAATTTGTCAGGTAAACTGGAAGAGAATGCCAAAGAAAAGTGGTGAAAATTTTATGGCACTCACAGGACCCATGCCTGATATGGAATCTTGGTCTGCTAGTGTCCCATATCCTCTCAGCACAAATGTGAAGGACTGGAGACCTTGTGGCCCAGTTTCTGCAGTTTGATCTTACCATTTCTTGGCCTAAAGGAAAGGGATAATCATCTTTTGTCCTAAAGTATGTCTCAAAGTTTGTCTCAGACCAACAAGTATGCTTAAGGACATGTTTTGGGATAGTAGATCCTTGTCCAAAGGAAAGTACATTTTTTAGGCCAAGAAATGAAATCATAAAGGTATATGAATGCAAATTGTTGTCCAGATTCCATAGAAAAATGTGTATTATGAAGTTGTATTATTGCCATATCTATTTAGCTTAACTTTTTTTAATGAATAGTATTGATATGAAAGATGAAGTTCAAGAGTAATTAGTATTCAAGAATTTATTTTTTTGTTAATATCAATGGTGTCCTATGACCTACAGCCATATATTTTTGTCTTTTTAGATGTAGAAATTAAGATAGTAAGTTTTAATTTTACCAGCAGTCATAAATCAAGTTATCGATTATGTTGGGCTTTGTTACTAATGTGATATGTGATTAGTGTTGGATATTTGGGCTACCATGCCCTGCAGTATCCATCTAAATTAAAATCGGTATGAGCATATTCGTTTTTTGAAAAAATAAAATAAAATATCATATCATGTCTACCTTAAATATGAGTAGAACGGGTTTGTTAGTAACATACTGTAAAATAATTATAAACAAAAATTATGTTACTACATATTTTTGTATTTACATTTAATAATGGGTAAGTCTAAACAATTTAAAATTAATATATTCTTTAAGTCCTCACTAAAGAAAATAAATATCTAATACTTAATAATTAACATCATAATTTGTGCGGATAACCCGCTTTGCACATTATTAGAGCTCATGGATACTTTGGGCTAATGGACAAACTTTTCATACATTATCAATCCAATGATTATGAATGGAGGAACCCCATAAGCTTATCCTAAATTATGAATGATATACATGATTGACATGAGAAAGGAATAATAATAAGTTTTGACCAGATTAAAAATGAAAATTAGAATTGAGATTTCACTAGCTATAATAACTCAAAGTCACTCCCATTATCATCGGAAACTGTTTAGGTCTCATAGTCAAACCCTGCTGCTGCCAACTTTGTCATATGATAGGTATGAATGAAATTGAGAATTTGGCTTTCATTTCATATTGTCTCCAAAAGCAAAGTCAAGAAGCGGTGCTCTAAGCCATTTTATAGATTTTTTTATTTACATAGATACCGCAAAAACTGGTTCATGAGGTACTCACCTTATGCATATGAATTTGGTAGTTGAAGATGTATTATAATATTATTATTGTGACTTATGGCACGTATAGTTGCATGGCAATAAACAGCTATAGTTCTCTGCTTTTATGGAAGAAAAATCAGCTTTTATGCAAATGGGTTTCAACACAATCAACCTTATGCAAATGGAATGAAATGTAAAGCAACATGGCATACGGTGCCCATTTTGCATAGGAAAATCAATATAAATATTGATTCGACGAAGAATCAGAGCAAATATAAAATAATCATTTCACCATGGTATAATTTATGATTCTCTATTTTGCCTTTATTATCTTTTTATTTATACAAAAAAACCATACAATATTATCTTTTTATTTTACCTTCATTATCTTATTTTAAAAGTGTATTTAAAAAAGCTAAGCTGAACATTACACCAATTGAATAAATGCAACTACAAATTACAAATATTTTAACACAATGTACCATATTTGTCATTTATAACATACACATTATACATTACAAATGATAGGAAAACGGATTGACATGCACGACAATGACTATCGATACATAGTACGGATAAAATAGATGTTGAATTTCGAATATTGGTTCAGTAATATTCAGTAATTAAATGGTACAACGATTATTTACATATTATAATAAGTATATGAAAGTTATAAATTTAAATAATATTATTTATAATATAGAACTTAATTATTAAAATAATATAGTGGTTAATCTCACAACTCACAGTTTGAATCTGTTGTATTTTTGGAAAATATGAGATTTTTCATGCTACTCAACACCATTTTTTAATGCAAACCATTTCACATCGTTTATAATCAGTTTAAAATTGTTCAGGTGTTATATTATACTCATATCAGGTCCAATTTATCTATTTTCTGGTCGAACTGGTGACAATTTTTATAACGTTGATTTGGATTTTGAATTTTAATTATCTTGTTACTAAGTCAATTTAAAATTGGAATCGATTCAATGAAATTTTCCTGTAACTAACTTAAATAAATCTCATTTGTCAATGTCCACCCTAATTATCTAGCTACAAAGAGGGAGTAAGCTTTTCTATCATGTAACTATGATATAATGATTAGAAAGGTATCAACTAATTTCCATTTTTCATGCATCAAAGATTAAATTCAAACTAGGTATTCATTGTGTTGAATTCATAGCAAGAGCTAGCTAGTTATGTCCTTTGAATCAAGAACATGTACCCTTCTACTCCATTTAGACATAAGATTCCCATGACCTATATAAGCTAAAAAATATTAATGTTATGTAGTGTTCGTAAAGGTAACGGCACCAGCACTAGCAAGCAAGATGCATGTGTACATTAATATATAAAGTTATCAATTAACCATGAAAATGGTTATAAATAGGTGTCTTTACCCTGGGTTTGATTGGTTTTTAAGGGGAAAATCATGTGATATGAAGACATAAATAATATATGGTGTAATTTGATTTGGTTGATTTACATTAAGAAATCCACTCAAAATATTATATTTGGTTTAAATCTAGTTTCATTAGGTTCTTTTAATAAAAAATAATAAGTCTAACACACTTTAAAAATATTAAGTTCACATAAAAACATATCTATTTTAAAATAACAAGTTTAGTATATTTTTTGAAGTACAAACTCACATAAAAAATAAATAAGTCTACTTCAAGACTCTTAGTAGCAAATTTAGTACATACATTTAATTAAATATTAATAATATTCATCTGAACTAAAAATAAAAACAACAACAACAGTAAAAATGAAACACTAGGAAAATAACATCAATAACACAACAGCATAATTTTATCAATAAGAAAATATAAATCAAAAAGTAATAACATTGTTAAATGAAATAATCTTATTTTTGTGTATATAGTACCCTTAGAATAGTTTTTGAAATTGAAACCAAAAACCGAATGGAATGAATTGATTTTCTATAAAACAGTCCAACATAATCCACATATTTTGATTTGTTGTGGTTTCCGTTTTTTAAACTGGTTTTCTGTTTCTTTTTTGGATTGGTCTGATTTAAAAATCATAGATATAAATTTCTTAGCACATTGATAGCTGGATGTGTTTATATATAAAGAGGAAGTAACAATAATAAGAAGAAGCCAAAGCCATAATGTGTGGCTTTTAGTTTGATCATTGATTACACTCATCAACGTGATTGACCAGCTAAGTAGTAATACATGCATAGTATGATTAATTTTTCATGTGGTGAGGTTGCGTGAGAATCCCTTTGGTGAATTTTGAGTGTGAAAATCACTGAAACAAAGCAATTAGGGTCACGGTTTTGCATCTATTTTGTTATGGGGATTTATGTGACCGAGGCCTTGAATTGTGTAGTGTGTTACACCAGCACATGTATAAGCCACGGATTTTAAGGAATTTTACTTTCTCTCTTATGCCCTCCTGTTTTCTTTCTTCTTTCTTTAAAATTTGTCAAAATAATACAATGGGCAAAACAAAAATCCACACTTTGGACATTTTTCAATGGAAATTTGTTTTAAATATACCCTAGTTGTGTCATTTTTTTATAAGCAAATATATTAAAACGGGCATAAGGGGTGTTAACCCAATTATATTTTACAAAAATATTAATAAAAGTATAAGAATCAATATATCATTAGGCAAAGATGTAAAGAAAAGATCCTAAGTATCTGGAAAACCATAATCAATATTTAATTTGGATCAAATCCATAATCTGAATAAAGCTAACCCCACTAAAATTTGTCTCATTCTTCATATTTCATATAGACCAAATAATAGTGAATTACAACATTATCTACAAAGATTTACCTTTATCAGTTTGACATAAAGTTTCATGATTTTGAAACAATTTCACAATTGTATTCGGCAATATAATCTGAATTTGGAGCCAAAACCCTAAGTTGTATCATTTTATAACCTTATCCTTAGGTCACCCCTTTAACAACATACCATATGGTATTCCATCTTGGGTGGTGGTAGTTTGGTAAAATCCTCACAAGATGATATCTACAAATTCTAATCTCTAACATCAAAGATAAAGTTTGCATTAAATGTAGTCAACTTCCACCTTTTTTGCGGATAAATAAATAATTAGTTGTTAAAACAAAACGAACACACATTTAGATTAAGTTAACAAACAGGTATTAATATATTAGCAGGTGCAAAAATAGTGTGAAAATTTGATTTGTGCACGGTGCACATTATTTTCCTGATATACATTAGTATATGATATTACGTCCATTTGTGCATATATGATTTTAGGTTATTCTTTCAATTCAGTAAAATATGTTCCTACTAAAGTCAGAAGAAAATTTCAAATGGCCTTACTGTACGATATATATCATGAATAATTAAACACCTGTACAACTGTATCTGTCTATTTTTTTTAGTATATCTAAGGGTTTATTCCCTTATCATTTGGATAAGAAAATAATTACTTTCGAGATATGTGACTATTTTAATAAGTATTGTTCTTAGAAATTGAATATTTAATTTTTTGATCTATCTAAAGATCCAATGAAATCTTACACTATTAAACCAATTGCTTGTTTCATTGTCTATATATGCCATAAAACTTCAGAAGATATAGTTGTTTTATTAAGGTACTGACAATTTTTTTATTGGCTTTCACCACTTATGTGTGCAGCATTACGGATACATATATAAGGTGTGGTTAAAATTATATGTTGATCTGATATGCTGCTTGGGTGTATGACAAAAGGGTAATGTACATATTTGGATAAAAAACTTCAAAACAAAAGGTCTGGTCACAAGTACAACTTCATGTACTAGCAAAGATTAAGTAATATTTTAAATTGCGATTTCAGTTATGATAATATAATAATTTTCATACAATTATAGATAATTGTGAATAATGTAACCATTATTATGATTATCCTGTTGTTATGGATATCTTGCAAACAAAATATTATAATTACAATTATAGTTGTTAAGTAAAACTTAAAACTAAATTGTGGTTTCAATTAACCTCCAAATTAAAGGTCACCATCTCTTTCCATAAAACATGAGAAAGAATCTAAACATGTAGGATATGAGTCACAAAATAATTAAGCAAAGTGATACTTAGAGGTTAAAAGAGAAATACTTTAGGACAAATTTATACAAAATAGAAAATCTGAATAACTTATGGGGCTTAATGGTCATTTCAGATTAGCTTGCTTACCTTAAATAATTCATTGATTTTTATTATCACCTAGGATCCGGAATCTTGATGCATCATCTATAGGCTCCCATTGCTGCATCCCAATAACCCAAAAGATTTAAATTGGTAATTAATTAATCAATTAAGTAATGGTATTGTCTATTGTGTATATGTTCATAGGAGTGAATAATGACCATATATGCATAGTCATAGAACTAGAACCTAGGTTTGACACTTACACTGAATTTGATGCAAACTCTTCACTTTTATGAACATGATTCAAGGCTAGCCGCTGGATCTTCATTTGATTAGTTGACTGCATCTTAAGAAGCCCCTAACCCAATCATAAAGTTGTTAATTATAAGTAAATTAATTGTAGAAAAAATATGTATGTACTAATGGTAATAGTTTTTGAAACTGTTAATGTATATCATTCATACTTAATCATTATTAATTTTATAATATAAGTAATATAAATAAATAATAGATGATATATTAATTGTGTATAAATCTTTATGAAAACAATACATATATATTACACTCTTAATTAAAATATTGATTCTATAACTAGCTCATGACATGCTAAACAGAAGTACACAGTCACTTCTATATATTCAAAACTATTATATAATTTTGGATTTGTGAATCATGATAGTACTGATTTCAACTTTTTGAAATAACAAATAACATATTTTGTTTTTGTTTGATGGCAACAAATAACTATATTTTTAAGAATTGTGATATTTTAATAACATTAAGATGCATGACTTGGGAATATTGGAATGAGCTGATAATGCTTCTATCATTCTTCTTTGACTTTGACTATTTGTCCATGAGTTAAGGAGTATTTTGAAGACATATAGATTTTCATGTTGTAATTAAATGGAAAAAACAAAATCTACTTTTTATTTTATTAAGTGATTAAAATGATGAGGCGAAACTTGGGAGTGAGGTCTCCCATTCAACGAACATTTACCAAAACTTATTTGATATTTTCTTACATGTACAAACAATGCATATGTGGCTATATATAGGAAAAGAGTACTATTTTTTGGTAAGCAAAGAATAATATACGCATGAGATAAATTTTTGATTGAAATAATATAAAGAGAAGGAAAAAAATTACAAAAAAATGGGTCTGTATATAAAATAAAAAATTGGTTTCGTCATCTTTGCAAAGTTTGAAATAATAACTCTCGGTCTCTTAAATAATGACATCAGTGATAGGAAAGATAGATCATTTTCATTAATGGAGAGACAATTGCATATTTTTATATTTATTTTTAATGGTAAAACTTTTACCATAAAAGTGTAATTTCATTATAATTAAAAGAATAAATGTATTTTTGAAAATTGTGTTTCCCTTTATTTTTGAAGTAATTATCTCCTATTAATATAGAGGACACTCACATGAGGCAATAACAACACTACATAGAATTGATATGTTATGCAAATTCATTTTACATGAGTATAAAAGTATGGCTTACAATGCCAAACAGTTTTATCCCGCAGGTAATGAGGGCTCTTGTTCTCTAAAAATTAACTTCAGCATTATAATTTTATATGTAGATGAAAAATGTTAAAAGAAAGTTTATAACATAACAAGAGGTGAGTTGCTTATAATAGTCTTCTTCTCTTCAACAATAATGAAGGTTGAAAATCTGGGTTCATGATTGGAACGAAGGCTTAAGATTTTTTAATTGATAAAAAATTAGAATTATGATTGTCCATAATTTTGGCATAGGTAACATAAGCATAACCATGTTCTCAATATAAAACATTTTTAATATACATTGTTATCTAAACCATGGTTATAAAAATTGTATCCGCCAGTTCAACTGTTATTTGATTTTCACATCGATATAATATAATAATTATACATATTATATAATCATATTAATCAAAATTGATTATACCAACTGATTTTCATTTAAATTGTATTTGCATATTGGTTAGTTTTCTTTTAAAAATATAACTTTTTTTATTTAAGTAAATGGAATGAGACCGACTTACTTCAAGAGTAAGTTTAAAAATCCTATTCCACATCTTAACCATCATAGGGAAATTCAATTATTTGAATTAGTGAGTATATCTAAACCATCTAAGATGTGGAGTAAAAATTTTAAACTTACTCTTGAAATATGTGAGTCCTCTCACTTACCAATCAAACAACCACGTTTATACTTCTAAAACATAGTCTACTATTAGAAGACACATTTTGTATAATAAATTGTGGAAATATATTAGAGGATATTTTTGGAAGATGGTTGTTGGTTAGAAAGTTAGGAATTAGCTAGTTAGGTTTGTGTTAGTTACTTGATTTACAAGCTTTCTTTTCCTCTTTTCTCTTGTATAAATAAGTCATAGTGGTTCACTTCTTATTCATTCAATTCAATTTTGTAATGAGAATTCAATTCATTAATGAGAATATGATTACTCTTTGTTTCTCATTCTTCTTTCTTTAAGCTTCTTTAAGCTTTTTTCATATACTTCTTGATTCATCAAGAAGCTTTCTTTTTCATGGCTCTTACCATATTTTGACAAAATAAAAGTATTTATCATATTTTTTTCTTAATTTTCAACATAAAATTAGTATATATACAACCTAATTTATTGGTAAATTATCGGTTCATACCCTATTAATAACAATAATGATGTAAACAAAGGTATATGAGCAGCTAGGATCCTTCAATATTTTACTTTAATTTATATATATATTATGATTGTTCATTTCTCTTTTGAGCAATACACATATAATAATAAAATAGAGTTTTTATATATTTCTGTGCCATTCTTGGTTGTCAGTCATTGTAAGAGAAGAGAAGCTACCATTCTGCACAGATCCACACACATCTCTCTCTCTCTCTCTCTCTTAAATCCAGTGTCCGTGCCCTTTAAGCCAAGAAACTGTGTAACCTAAGCCTTCCTAGTTGTCTGCTTTTCCTGTTTACTTCTTCGTCTGCATTACTTTGTCCTGGAACCTCTCATTTTGCTTAACAAACAAGGTTTCTACTTTTCTACTGCTATTTTTCCTTCACTTTACTTTCTGTCATCAAACATTTTTACTTCATTTTTGTGTCTTTTCTCTTTGTTCTATCCTTTGTGTTTCTGTTGCATATTTCAGAATCTTTTTTCAGTCTTTTACTACTTAATTAGAACTCCGAAAATCTTGCATAAATCATAAATTGAAACTCTTTTTTTAGTTAGTTTTTTTGACATACATACACCATAATATACATAATTACATATATATATATATATGTTTTGTTTAACTTGAAGACTTGAAGTATTAAGAATAGAAGCAACGAGGGCTTGTTTGCATGTTTGCTTCTTGGTTCTTCATTTAATTTCATTCAACTTTATGACCAGTTTGAATGGAATTTTATTAAATGGAAAAGTACTGCACATTTTGAATTTAGTTACATACAATAGCATATCAGGATGAAGAATGGACACTTTTCTTTCTATTTCCTCTCATTATTTCTTTCTATTCCTTTTGATTCCCTTCCATGGACATGAATGATTGTAGTTATTTGATGAAACAAATCCATGGATATAAGGCATACATGTTCCTGTCTTTGTGCTGTTTCTAAGGGTTTGTGTTCTTCTAATGTATCATGTAGAGGGAAGCATGGACAAAACTACTTTCTTGTTATTGATCCTATAAGTTATTTCTAGGTCAAATATCTTTCATCACTTGAATATTATGGTACACAAGGTCTATAATCTGAAACTTTACTAGTCAGAAAGTTAGGGTGGTCAGAAAAGTTAAGGATACTTTCTAGGGTTAGATCTCGGGTTCACATTCCTCGTGTCAGGCAATGTCCCCTGCTACAATATACACACATAAAATGTATAGATAGTATATATATATATATATGTATGTATATATATACATGTATGTGTATATATATATGCATGGCAACAGTTTTAAATCCAATATACTCATTATTTTCCTCTGTGTATAAATATATTATAGTATCTCAAGTTTTTTCAACTTTGATTTGATAATATCTACCTATTAGACTTTATGTTGTTGGACGATATTATACAATTTTCTAAGTTTCTCTATCTCTATTTTTTTGTTAATACTTAAGAAATAAATGATTTGCATTGAATATTTTGAACATATATATGATCTCGAGATATTATCAATTTTTTGCCACTATTTTTGAAGTTCTACATCATAGACTTCTGCTAGTTCACACCTTCATGAGAACAAAATTGTTTCATCAACCTTTATGCTATCTATAGGTCACACTCCTGAATTAAGTAATTAACTTGAGTATTATAATTAGATTTATATATCAAATTCTTTAATATATATACAAATAGATCCATATTTTCTTTTTTCAGGTAGAAGGATAATAACCTTGCAATCAGTGAAAAATGATGCCAAGTAGTGGACAATTAACAGTTCCTCCGGGCTTCAGGTTCCACCCAACTGATGAAGAGCTTCTATACTATTACCTGAGGAAAAAAGTTTCTTATGAAGCCATTGATCTTGATGTCATAAGAGAAGTGGATCTGAACAGGCTTGAGCCTTGGGACCTCAAAGGTATAATATAATTCATATGTCATGCATTGTTTCAAAGCTTCTATATCAATATGCCTTATTTTAAGGTCTTCATCTCAGTGCATTGCAAATAATTAGCATATCATGTATATACTATAATCAAAAAATAATGTGATACAACTACAGGGCTTGTTATTAGTGTATACTACACCATATAATATACTAAAACATGGTTAAAACCACCATTGCTTTGTGTTCCACTATCCTTGAGTTTTATTTTCATCATGGAAGAAAAAACGCAAAAGTCTTCTTAACGATGGAGGTAATAAATGGAACAATTTTATGTATACATGTGAATATACTGGTACATGAGATCACGGGTTTGATTAAGTAAGGTTGTTGCTTAGCTATTATAAGTTGATGAATTCAAATTTGGGAAATATTTTCTTTGTTTATTGAGTAAGATTATGTATATCTACCCTCCATAAACCTTATTATGTGAGAGCCTCGTGCACTGCACCGTCTTTTTATATGCATATATTGATTGAGTAAATGTTTGTTATTTTAGTGTTGAAGGGTTTGTGTGTGGAATTGCAGATAAATGTAGGATTGGGTCAGGACCTCAGAATGAGTGGTATTTCTTCAGCCACAAGGACAAGAAATATCCAACAGGAACTCGAACAAATCGAGCAACAACAGCTGGATTTTGGAAAGCAACTGGAAGAGACAAAGCCATTTACCATAGCAATTCTAAGAGGATTGGGATGAGGAAAACCCTAGTGTTCTACACTGGTCGTGCTCCTCATGGCCACAAGACCGAGTGGATCATGCATGAGTATCGTCTTGATGAAGATGATGCTGAGGTTCAGGTGAGAAAATCACACATACACATGCACTTCAACTATATTAGATATTATAATAGTGAGGGGATCCTCATTTTAACCATCAATTTTAGGGAAATCTAATGGTTTAGATCTACTCACTAATTCAAACTATTGGATTTTCTTAGAATTGATGGCTAAGATATGGAGTAAATTTTTTAAACTTATTTGTAGAGTAAGTGAATCCCTCCTATTATAATATGATATGAAGTTATGAACTAATTCTAGGGGACATCTTCTGTTATGAGTAAAACTGAAATAGATTTATAATAAGCACATATGAGAGATGTGTAAAATGTTCTACCTTACTATATTCATTCCCTTGATCTTTATCAAGCTAGTGATTCCGAATAAGTAATTATGTTTTTAGCCAAAAAGTGAAACTTGACAATATACATTTATGATGAGCACATACTTCAAAAAATGGTTCCTAAGGTACCTTGCTAGTTGCAATATTTAATAAAAAAAAATTCATGTTTTTTTGCAGGAAGATGGTTGGGTTGTTTGCAGGGTTTTCAAAAAGAAAAACCAAAATAGAAGTTACCAACAAGAAATTGAAGAAGAAGATCATCACTTCACTCACATGAGAACAACTGGTCCTTCCCAAATTCTAGAGCCAAAACATCATCACATGCAAGGACTCTATGATTACAACAACTTTGATGGGTCACTACACTTGCCACAGTTGTTTAGTCCAGAATCAGCTATAGCACCAACTCATTCCATGGCTTCACCAATGAATGCCATGGACATCCTTGAATGCTCTCAAAACTTGTTGAGGCTTACAACAACTGATGCATGTGGACATAATCTTATGCATCAACAACAACAACATGGAGAGAGGTTCAATGGTGATTGGTCATTCTTGGATAAGCTCCTAGCATCACATAATAATAACCCTCCTACCCATCACGATGCAGCACCTTCTGTTGGAATTTCTGCTCAGAAATTTCCATTTCATTACCTTGGCTGTGACACTCATGATATTATGAAATTTTCCAAGTAAGGTGATAATGACATTTATATATGTTATTGTTATTATTAATATATATGTGAGGTGAGAAATTTGGTTTCTTGTATAAGTAATGAAGCATGGTGTTAGACACTCATTGAGATTTCCATCCATTAATCTAGTTATTTCTTTTGAGTATCAATTGTATATATGCATCTTTCAAGTTTTCAAGCTGTTTAATAATAAAACTGTGCTCTTGGTGTAACACATAAATGACACAAAAATATTTGATCCCTTCAAAAGCTAGTCACTATTAGTTTATTCACTAATAGATATATGTTGTTAATTGGTTAACAATGGTGTAAAATTTATGTTGTTCAGCTTCTTTTTCTCTAAGCAATAAGTATTATAATGTTAAGGCAGAATGGGGTATTAGATTTTCTCCTATTGTCAGCCTTTCTCTTTTCTTCTTAATAACCATAGTATCTCAAAATAACTTCTCTATAACCTCTTTTTTTTTTTTTATCAGTATTATATTAAATAAAGAAAGAATTAGGAGAACAAGTAGTGCTCCTATCCACAAAAACAAACTTTACATATGCAAATTCAAACAATTTGAAGGGCTCCACACCCAATCCATGAACGAGTAAGAGAATGGAGAAAATCTAGCAGAGAGAATGTTCCAAGAATGAAGTTGAATAGCAAAAATTACCTCGTCAAGATTACAAGGGAATGATAAAAAATAGCTTTGTTCCTTGCCAACCAAAGATACCACAAAGTGACAAACCAAATAGACATCCACTGATTATGATATGGATTTCCTAGCCGCAAATAAGACCAATGAGATAGGAAGTTATTCCTAATTCCAGCTGGAAATACAGAATTAAATCCGAACCAGGAGAAAATAGCTTGCCAAACATCATAAGCGAAAGAGCAGGAGAAGAACAAATGATCAATAGATTCTTTCACCATTCCACAGAAAACACATCCTGATTGTGCTCCATCCCTCAGAATACCTCTCCTAACCAAATTTAGGCGGGTTGGAACACCATCTACAGATAACCTCCAAACAAAACATCTCAATTTTAGCGGAACATTGGATCCCCATACTTTTTTATAGAACCACGAATCATAGTTATTATCCTCATTCAGCAAGGCCTTGTAAGCACTTCTAACCGAGTAAGTTCCATCTTTTTCATGCACCCAAAGCCACCCATCAGCACAATCCTGCAAAATCCTGACATCCTCTAAAGAATTAAGAAGGGCATCAACTTCCTCTTTTTCCCAAGACAACAAAAGTCTATGCCATTCCAGATTTCAGCACCAAACGTTATTCCTCCAATCTCCCAATGAGCTAATATAAGCATTTTTGTCCAGAGCAACCTGAAATAACCTAGGGTAAAGACAGTTAAAACTCACACCCCCAAACCACTTATCTTTCCAGAACGAAGTAGAAGATCCCGACCCGACTCTTCTGATGACCCCCCCATAAAACCAACTGTTTTGTATCCCATTCTCTCTACTCTGCAGACTCCTCAGGTCTCTCCACCACACCGACCCCTTCCTAAAACACTCGTCCTTGAGAAAATCCCCACTCGACTCCACACCATATTTGGATCTCACTACTCTCACCCAAAAAGATTCAATTTCATGCAATAATCGCCACCTCCACTTACCTAGTAAAGCTAAATTAAACAGACACAAAGTTTTTACCCCGAGACCCCCTGCCTCCTTAGAACAACACACATTTTTCCAACTCGCCCAATGGATACCTTTACTCACCTCATTCCTACCCCAAAGAAATCTTCTCTGAATTTTATCAAGCTCAT
>NC_032013.1:18749089-18760723 GCF_001865875.1 Lupinus angustifolius | reverse complement strand
AAGATGAAAGGACCGACTTCAGAAGAGTAACACGACCAGCAAAAGAGATAAGCTTTTGTTGCTAGAAGGAAAGCTTCTTCTTAAAGACCTCAATAACAGGACTCCAAGTAGAAATTCTTCTAGGATTAGCGCCAACAGGAATTCCAAGGAACTTGAAAGGCAAAGCACCAACACCACACAATAACTTGTTAGCCGCCGACTGAACAATAGCATTATCAACTGTAATACCAATAAAGCTGATCTTATGGAAGTTGATTTTCAAACCCGATGTTAGCTCAAAGCATTTCAGAATAAACTTGAGAGCCATAATATTATCCTCAGAGATTTCTCCAATAAGAAGGGTATCATCAGCATACTGAAGATGAGACACAATAACCTCATCCCCAACCGAGTACCCTTTGAAAATCCTTTGCGAAACCGCTGATCTCATAATGCCAGCAAGACCCTCGACCACTATGAAGAATAAGAAAGGAGCAATCGGATCGCCTTATCTAAGGCCTCGAGACATGTTGAATTCAGCAGTTGGGCTCCCGTTAACCAGAATAGAAGTGAAATTTGACTGAAGGCAACTTTTAATCCATGTCCTCCATTTTAAACAAAAGCCCATCCTCTCCATCATGTAAAGAAGAAAACTCCAATTAACACAGTCATAGGCCTTCTCAAAGTCCACTTTGAAAATAAAGCAATCACCATAATTTTTCTTTTTAGCCTGATCAATGACCTCATTAGCAATAACAACACCATCCATGATACATCTTCCTTTAATAAAAGCAGATTGGCAATCTGAAATTATCAAGTGCATGACCTTTTTAATCCGACCTGTCAACAATTTAGAGATAATCTTATAGATACAACCAACCAAAGAGATGGGTCGATAATCACCAAGACCCAGCGGACTTCCTGTTTTTGGGATTAAAACAATGAATGAAGAATTGCATCCTTTCGCAAGATTCCCAGAAGTGAAGAAATCGTCCACCATAGCAAAGACATCATTCTTCACACAATCCCAAATTTTTTTAATAAAGGTAAAATTGTAACCATCAGGCCTAGGACTTTTATCACCTTCACAACTCCATACAGCTTCTTTAATCTCATCTTCCTTGAACCGGGCTATAAGATGATTATTATCCTCCTCATAAATTCGGTTGAAAACAATCCCATCAAGAGACGGCCTATTCCAATGATGTTCAGAAAATCTATCTTGAAAAAACGATCGAATGTAATCTTTTACCTTTGAAGGTTCTTCAACCCACACCCCATCAATTAGCATCCCAAGCATTTCATTGGACCTTCTTCTTCTATTAATAGAAGCATGAAAATAATGAGTATTAGAGTCACCATCCTGAAGCCACCTCTGTCTAGATTTTTGTAACAAGAGACTATCTTTTTGGCTTAACAGCCTCCAAAGATCCGCAGAAGCAATCCTCCTAGCCGCAATATCCTCAATGCTAAGGACGTAAGCGCTCCCTTTCCCATCAATAGAACTAATGATAGAGACTTTATCAGAGATCTTCCTATCTATCCAGCTGACCAAACACATCTCTATTCCAAACCTTCAAGGACCTCTTTAGACTCTTCAATTTTTCTTTAAGAATATAAGAACCCCTACCAAAAACCTCCAAAGAACTCCATTCCTCTTCAATGAACTTACTGAATCTTGAATCTGATAACCAGCAGTTATTTGTTCTGAACGGTGAAGGACCCCAATCAGGGATGTCATTTTTTAGAAGGATAGGACAATGATCTGAGAAGGAGCGTGGTAATCCTAATTGGATAAGCCGACCCCAACAGTTCAACCAATTATTATTGACCAGAAACCTATCAAGTGTACTTATCGCCGAGCCATTTGAAAGGAACCAAGTGAATTTTGACCCAGCAAGAGGAAGATCAAATAATTCCAAGTCCTCGATGAACTTAGAGAATTCGGAACACTCCCTAACAGCAAAATGAGCAGTAGAACCCACTATTTCATCATTATTCACAATAACGTTGAAATCCCCCACCACACACCACATATCCCCCGAATGGTGCATCCAATCGGACTTTGCTTCTTCCCAAAAAATTCTCTTCCTAACCAGATCGCAAGGACTATAAACATTCATAATATTAGCAATTTCACTATAAGAAGTCCACTTCCCTCTAACCGTCACAAAATTTGACCCAATCCGCACCTCATCTAATTCAAATTTAGCCTTATTCCAAAGAGAGATGATACCGCCCGAGAGACCCACCGATGGTAAGAAAGCCCAACCAACATCATCGCTACCCCACAAAGATGCACAAAATTTAGAGTCCACGCACTGCATTTTAGTTTCTTGAATACACACAAAATCAGGATTATGTTTGCGCACAAGAAACCTTATCTCCTTCTTTTTTAGCCGCCCGTCCAATCCCCTAATATTAATGGAGATTATTATCATCAACCACTGAAGAGCTCCGTCTAGATATTTGAAATTGCTTTTTATCCCTTTCCTCCATATCAACCAAAGATTTAATAATTTCTTCAGAATTTCCTTTCCCACATAAACCAATTTGTTGACCAATCTTCCAAACTTCCTCAGCTTCATCTCTGATACAGGACGGGCCAGCCACAGATCCATCCTTTCGACCATCCAGCGAGCCAGAATAATGGACTCGCACCTCATCTGATTCAAATTTAGCCTTATTCCAAAGAGAGATGATACCGCCCGAGAGACCCACCGCTGGTAAGAAAGCCCAACCAACATCATCACTACCCCACAAAGATGCACAAAATTTAGAGTCCACACACTGTATTTTAGTTTCTTGAATACACACAAAATCAGGATTATGTTTGCGCACAAGAAGCCTTATCTCCTTCTTTTTTAGCCGCCCGCCCAATCCCCTAATATTAATGGAGATTATTATCATCAACCACTGAAGAACTCCGTCTAGATATTTGAAATTGCTTTTTATCCCTTTCCTCCATATCAACCAAAGATTTAATAATTTCTTCAGAATTTCCTTTCCCACATAAACCAATTTGTTGACCAATCTTCCAAACTTCCTCAGCTTCATCTCTGATACAGGACGGGCCAGCCACAGATCCATCCTTTCGACCATCCAGCGAGCCAGAATAATGGACGTCCAAAAAATGGACGTCGTGAGATTCCATAGTATCTGGCAAGACTTTGGGTTCATTCACTGAACTTGGATCCAAATTACTAATAATAGGAATGTCCCCAAGGTCAATGCAGAAACTGTTCCAATCAACAAGGGCTTGCTTATTTTTCTGTTTCTTGGAAATTTTCTGATGATGACTTTTCTTTTTTTTGAACGTCCAGAAACCCCCCTGCCGCCTCTTTTATTTAAGGATGTAGACGGGTGTAAATCATCCCGAAAATCAGAATGCAGAACATAAGCATTACTAGGGGATATATCCTTACTTACCTGGTCCTCATCCATGCCTGGCCCATTTATCTCAGCAGCTGTCCCCAGTCCAGGGGTTTTTGGCTCAACCAGAATAGGTGCATAGGAATCCAACGAATTATCCATGGGATGGGGGGAATCATGCAGGTTGTAATTTGTTTCAGGGCCCACATCCAACCCACACTCAGGAGATATTAAATTAAGTGGCAAATCATGACTAGGCCCATGGTTCTTAGTATCTGACTCCATAAATGCATTGAAAATTCCCCCACATAAATTGGCACGTGAATCATGTCCATGAGACAAAAAACATGCTTCACAATAATTACCATTAAGAGTGTCGTCACCTTGAGAATCCTCCACAACATTCATCCGTTTTCCAATACATCTTGGCCCACACTCAACATTAATCTCATCCAAAATACCTTCTCTCCCCTCCTGGTCCCCACCACACCTATGCTTCAACCTCCTCACCCGATATTCTTTTCATAGGGAATGAATTAGTCAATAATGCATTAAATTCCTCTATCTCCTCGACTGCGACCCTTTCTTCTTCATCCAGCCTGAACCGGTGGTCTTCTACTTGTAGGGAATCGGAAATCCACTCTAATGCATTCTCTGACATTCCGTCTTCCTTCACCACCGACGAATAAGAGACAAAAGAATTGTCCCAATATTCTTTCTTACCAGGTGAGAACTCAATCGGTCCACCCAATTCTTCCCAAACATTGACAACAAATTCCTTACCATCAATGATTACCTGGATAGGCTCCTCAATTCTGTGAGATACCGAAGTTCTGATGCGGATTCTGCAAGCCTCCATACTGACCTTATGTGAAGTAAAAGCATCCACTGAAACTAGATAGCCAAACTCCTTAGCAATGAGGTCGAAGAAATCCATTGACCAAGCATGAACCGGTATCCCGAAACACCTAATCCATACATCTCTACTAATGACCTTCAAATCAGCAGTCCATGGAGTGATGGAACGGAAAATAGATTGGAACCACTCTTCGACATCATTCAAAACTTCTTGGACACATTCACCATCAACAAGGGCCAAAAGGATACAGTCTACCCCCAAATGGTGAGCAGTAATAGAAAAAACTCCTTCCTTCCTAAGCAGATCAGGCACAGTGCAAGGATCAACATCTTCCACAGATCTTCCAACCAGACACTTTTGCGACCTCTCCAAGTCCTCAGTGGACACCGAGAACTGAAGAACTTTCATGTTTTCCGACCTCTGCAAAAAATTTGAATACCCATCTTTGGGCACCCCTTGCTGAACATCCACTTTGATAGCATCCACAGAGTGACCACCACGAACAGCATCCGCAAAACTCCTACCATCCCGAACATTCTGAGTAGAATTCACCCAGACGGTTCTCTGAGTCATCTTACGACCACAAGAACGATCACGATTCCTCTCAAACCTTGGAATATTCGCAAATTAGTTTCAGATTGCCAATCCATAATTTGTCCAAAGTCTTAGCCAGTTGCTGGATGTCTGAATTTCTTTCAAATCGGATGAACGCAAACCTCTGGCCAAAGCTATTCCTCTTGAAGGGAATGTACACATCCCTAACCCGACCCCATTTCAGGAAGAAATGCCATAGGTCAGAGGTCCTAAAATCATCAGGAAAATTAGTAATGTAGATAGTGCTGAGGTTATCTTTACTCCTTCCCTCAAAATTCAAGTGGTAAGGCCGAGGTCTATCAACAACGAAGTTGTTGGCATGAGGCCTGGGTCTTTCAAAAGCGTTGTTGTTGGCGTGAGGCCGAGCAACTCGCATGGAAGCTCTCCAGGAGGTAGACGGAAACCTCCGGGGTTTACTCCCGCTCACTCTCTCTCTAACTCTCCCTCTCCCCCTCTCTCTCTCTCTAACATCTCTCTAACATTTCTCATAGTTTATGTATAGAATAGTCCTTGTTTTAAATTGTACTTCAAAAGATAATGGTGCCACAACTAATAAAAAGTAATACATAGTATATGCTACTTCTATAATTTCTTGCTGGAGGATTTCGCTCAGTTATAGTTCAGCAACTGTCCTCGCTTAGCGACATTATAGACTAGTTGAGCAAGTAGTTCAATTTTCCTTTTCTTCTTTGTTTTGTAACTTTATTTCTCTTTATCAATGAAAGTTGATGTGTTTTTGCACCCACATCTAAAAAAATATACTAGTGTGGAGTTTCATGGCAAGGATGACATTTATACTCGGATTCTGTATTAATATAAATTATCCATAATGGCAGATATTTTCCCAATAAATGAAAATATGGATGGAAATGGGTAATTGCCAACAAATATTTATGAATACCAATGTTGTGTAAAGTACAACGTAGTAAATAAGTAGATGAGTTAAAGATAAGTAAAAGGACTAATGATCCTAATTAAAATGTTAAGATTTTGGATCAAGAATCATATAAGTAGTATGGGAGTCAATCATTTATGATTTAGTACTCCACCATAACAAATCCCTTCATACATTCTTCACTGAGTGAAATGTGTCCTATTGGCAATAGGGCAAGTAGCATTGAATAAACTCAATATTATTTTTTTAATTTTAACTTATTATTTAACTCGATAAATTTAGTTTATTACTCAAATGAGTTGAACTTCAAAAAAAAATGAACTCAATAAATAGAAAAATTAGGCGAACTTGAGTCAAGTAAAGTTTGGCTCGTTAATTCATGAAATGACTCTGTTATATATACATACCAATATATTTGTAGAGAAAAATTAAATTTATACATATTAAATATATACTCTTATATATATATGAGGAATCTGTTTACACTCAATTTAAGTTACACTAATTACACTCAATCTCAATCATCCATTTTCCTAAATCCAACGAACCATAAAGGTGGGTGAAATAAATGATGAGATAGAAAAGATAAATCTTAAATAATTTTTAAGTTTAACATTTATGGTTCGTTGGATTTAAGAAAATTGATGATTGAGATTGAGTATAACTAGTTTAACTTAAATTGGGTGTAAACGGATTAAAATATACTTTAAATTATAAGATTGCATTTCTATATATAATAATTATATTTTACTAAAATATGTATTTATACTTATTAACTATAAATACTATTGAAAATAGCTCAAGATGGTTCCCTATGTACTTCCGACTGTGGAAGAATCAAGGATGATCGAGCCAAAAATAGAATTGACCGAGATAATGTGGCTTGTGACCAAGACAGACTTGACCGAAGAAAGCTTGACCGAGATAATGTGGTTCGTGACTGAGACAGACTTGACCGAGGCACTACACGTATATCGCATAAGCTCTTGATTGTGGCCTATGCAGATGCTGCACCAACTTATGGCCTTGGCGAATGGTCCATGGCGCACCAATTTTTTATTGAGGCGCATGGTCCACGACGCACCAATTTTTGATTGAGGCGCATGGACCTTGGCACACCAAATCCTTGATGAAGGCGCACATGAGCATGGATCTTGGCACAACAAATATGACTAAGGCACATGGAGCTTGGCACAGCACTTGACTGAGGTGCATGAAGTCTAGCACAACAAATCTCACTAAGGCTCGTGTTCCATGGCGCGTCAGTTTTGATTGTGGCACATGAGCAACATGTCTTGGTGTTCTGTTAGTGTCACCTAGGTCATGGCACATATTTTCTAATTGTGGCTCAGAAAACCAATTTGGCGCATAAGTGGGTCATATTTTTAATTCTTAGCTTTTACATGGCCATTTTTAGAGCTTTTTCTTTTGGGGTACTTTGTGGTTAAAATCTCTTAAATTGGATAGGATTAGTGTTGAAAGAGTGATTTGTGCTTGCTTATTGAAGTACAAATTTCCGATTGATTTATTTAATGGCAGGTCGATTATTTGCTCACCATCTCGGCTTTGTTGGAATAAATTCCAACGTCGGCTTAATGGTTTCAAGAATGTTCCTTTAATCAAAAACTTAGCTTTATTGAATTATTAATAATTTCATATCATCTCGACTTTGTTGAAATAAATTCCAACACCGGTATAATGGTTGAATTTAGCAATTTAACACAAGTGATAATGAGTGATATTTATTTCTGGTTTCCTTTATTAACCAAACTACTTCCTTATGGAAGGTTGGTAAAGAATAAATAAATAAATAAATAAAGCAATAAATAAATGTTAGTTGCAAATTTTAAATAACAGAAAATAAATGTTAGTTGCTGAAAATAAATGACATAAAGTAAAGTTAGTAGTTAGATCATTCATTATGACAGTGTATTTTTCCTTTTCAGAAAGATACAATTTATAAATTAAATTGCACTTTGATTCAAAGTTTCTTTCTGTCAACAAATAAAATTTATAAGTTAACACTTTACTATTTTACATTTGCATCTTTTTCAAGATTCAATTGTAGTATAGTATAGGGTTATGTCGAACCACAAGGAATTGCCTAATAGTATCTTTTATCAAAAGTAATAAAGTAACAATTAAAGTTGTTTTTGTGATTTTATGAACTAAGAAACATGAAAAAGTAAAGAACTAACTATTTACAAATTCAAGAAGGTAAAATTGATTTGAAAAATGAAATTATTTCTTGACTCAAATGACTTTTGAAAACATTACAAGTTATGTATTATATTCCACACACCATTTTTAAATCCTTCATCTAGTGTCCTAGAATGATAAGATGATTTTCAAACCTTATGTAATACACTAAACAATAGTTAAGTGTCACTCGTTGGAGTAGGTTGTCACACCCTACTTCAGGCTCCATTAATATCATTTAGCCTTGAACATAAGTTGCTAAAAATAGATGCTTGATATGCCAAGTGAACTAAGGTGTAGGTTATACTTTTTAGTTCACTTGTCAACACTTTAAGAAGAAGTATTTTTGGATCTTTAAATCAAGTTTTAGGTGATCACACAAATATAATTCTATAATTGTGTTATGGCCATTATTTAATTAGCCAAATATAAAATGGTCTTCAGGAATTAATTTTGTGACTAAGGGCATATGTGTCATGAAATATTATAAGTGTAGATACCTTTAGGCAATTTCTGATTTGATGACGGGACTGAATTAGAATTATTGCAACTTAAGTAGTAATCGGTTCAGTTACTTTTATGGGTTGTGGTCTCCATTTGTAGGGTAATAGGTTTGGTTGAGTAACTGGGGAGAATAAAGGTGGATGGACGAGGAGTTGCCCATAAGGAAACAACACCCATCAGAATTCTATAAGGATAACACTCTCCTTGGCTTTTCATTCCCCTCTAGAGAAGCATAAGGAAAACCATGAGGCTCTATCATCTGGAAGATCTTCATACCCTTGACAATTCCAAATGGCTAATCAAAGTATGCTCTTCTTCTTCACTATGAAATCAATCGGGGTTTCTTTGGTCTAGATCAGGGTTGTTTCATTTGGGTTTATGTATGGGCATAAACATTTTGTTATAGGAACAAAGCCTTGATCATTAGGTTTTCCGCATTCAATCAAAGGATTATTCAGAAAAATCCAACAATTGGTATGAGAGCCACCCTAATTTGATTCATGTGTGAAATTTGGTCTTTTGAAGTATTTCAGTTTCTTCCCCAAATTTGGATTGATTTATGGTTTGATGATTTATCTATGCCATGGATTGATTAGGATAGAAATTCATTGTTTTCCATGTGCATATAGATAGATTCAAAATTGAATCAATGTTCTTTTTGGTGTTCTTTTATTTTTTTGGTGGTTTTTTCGGAGAAGAATGGTGTAGAAACTGCCATGTTCGTGTTCTGCTGCTTTGCTCTCGCCCAAGCGAGAGCACCTCGCCCAAGCGAGAGCACCTCGCCCAAGCGAGAGTACGCTCGCCCAAGCGATAACTAAACAGAAGCATTGTCTTCTATTGAGCCCAAGCGAGAGTACAATAGCCCAAGAATTTTTTTTTTTGGAAATTTAAGATTTATGGGGCTATGATATCTCTGTGCATTAACTTTGATTATTATTTGGTTATCCATTAAGTTGTCTGTTATTTCAAGTGAGCCAATTGAAGTGAAATGTCGCCAAAGTGACCTCTTTCATGGATATAACTCGTGAGGAATATTGGATGTAAGTGTGTATGATTATTCATGTGAGTATTAATTGGCCCAAAAGAAAGTTGATATTTGGCCGAAGATCATACACACATGTGATAATAAACATGTTATAATTCTAAATTTTTTATACATGTGACTGATGAATCAATCCAAAGAGGGATTCGTCAGTTGACATGCCTTATTATAAATGTTTGATCATTACAACAAGAGTACCACTTCTAGTTAATATTACTGTCCAAAGACTTGATGTTAATGGTGCACTAGGTATATTGATTTGGACAAACCATTATTTAAGCACATTGATAATTTTAAGTTGTGAGCATATTTTTAATATTTTGTCTTTTGTTCTATTCAACTACATCAATTGCTTCTATATCTGCAAATTTAAATTCAGTTCTGGTCCTTAATGGTGAAAATTTTAAGGACTGGAAAGAGAACATGGGATTGGAAAGAGAACATGGAAATTATTCTTGGTTGCATGGATCTAGACTACGCATTAAGGGTAGAGCAACCCCTTCTCCTTCGGAATTCAGTGCCTCTGAAGAGATGAAAGATTATGAGAAGTGGGATCGCTCTAATCGCATGAGTATAATGATCATTAAGCGCGGCATTCCGGAAGTCTTTAGGGGTACTATCTCGGATGAGATAAATAGTGCCAAAGATTTCCTTGCTGAGATTGAAAAGCGCTTTGCAAAGAGCGATAAGGCGGAAACAAGTACTCTGTTACAGAACTTGATTTCCATGTGGTATCAAGGAAACATAAGGGAATACATTACGGTGATATCCAATATTGCTTTAAAACTTAAGGCCCTTAAGCTATAGATGTCGGAAGACTTACTCATACATTTGGTCTTGCTTTCCCTTCCTGCACAATTCTGCACAATTCAGTCAGTTTAAGATTTCTTATAACTGTCAAAGGGAGAAATGGACTCTAAATGAGCTCATTTCATTTTGTGTGCAAGAAGAGGAAAGGCTGAAGCGAGAAAGGACTGAAAGTGCCCATTATGTAAGTACCTCTAAGGACAAGGGCAAAGGGAAAAACACTTCATAGCCCAAGAATGAAGCTTCTAAGGGTCCAGAGCAAAAGAAGCAGAAGCCGGCTGATGTTTGTTACTTTTGCAAAGGAACTGGACATCAAAAGAAGAAATGTGTAAAGTATCACGCATGGCGTGCTAAGAAAGGTATATTTCTTACTTTGGTATGTTCTGAGGTCAATTTAACTTCAGTACCTAGAAACACCTGGTGGTTAGACTTTGGTTCAACTTTTAACATCAGTGTTTCAATGCAGGGTTGCATGAGCTACCGAAAGCCTAATTATGTTGAAAGATACATCTACGTTGGCGATGGAAAATCGGTAGAAGTATGTTGGCGATGGGAAATCGGTAGAAGTGGAAGCTATAGGGCATTTTAGGTTGTTATTATGTACTGGTTTCTATTTGGATTTGAAAGACACTTTTGTTGTACCGTCTTTTAGACGAAATTTAATTTATGTTTCTTATTTGGACAAATTTGGTTATTGTTGTTCTTTTGGAAACAATTCGGTTCAATTGTCTTTAAATTCAAATGTTGATGGAAATGGTTCACTTATGTTAAATGACAATCTTTATATGCTGAATACTATAGCTAATTATAGCGAAACCGTAAATGTGGAATCACGTGGCACTAAGCGTAAAATTGAAAATAATAATTCATGTACATTATGGCACAAGCGCCTAGGTCACATTTCTCAAAAGAGAATTGAGCGTCTTGTGTCATATGGGATTTTGGATTCCATTGACTTCACAAGCCTTAGTGTTTGCGTTAAATGCATAAAAGGAAAACAAACCAAACAATCGAAATCTGGTGCCTATAGAGCTTCGGACGTCTTAGAATTGATACATATGTATATTTGTGGACCATTCCCTATGGCTTCCTGGCATGGTCAACAATACTTCATATCATCCATAGACGATTATTCTTGTTATGCATACATTTTTCTTATTCGTGAAAAGTCCCAATCATTGGACGTGTTCAAAACTTTTAAGGCTGAAGTTGAAAATCAACTCACCCAAAGGATTAAGTGTGTCAGATCTAATCGTGGTGGTGAATACTACGGTAGATATGACGGTTCAGGTGAACAACGTCCAGGGCCTTTTGCCAAATACCTAGAGGAATGTGGTATAGTCCCACAGTACACCATGCCAGGATCGCCTAGCATGAATGGTG
>NC_032013.1:18748640-18748989 GCF_001865875.1 Lupinus angustifolius | reverse complement strand
AATTTAAAATCCATATTTGAGACGGGTACAACCACGTTCTTTGAGGATATTGAGTTTGAAGGGGAAGATAAGGTTAGAAACTTTATATTAGAGGAAGAATCTGTATCAATTCCAGATGCGATTAATATGGTTGCTTTTGATGAAGCAATTTTGGAACCTCTTCAAGACATAGCTGATAATGTTTTTCCTGCTCAAGATGAGTTGGTAATTCATGAAGGACAAACTCAAAAACCTCAAGAACATGGGCAAGAGTTGCAAGAGCCAATAGCTTTACGTAGATCCACTAGAGAAAGGAGAAATGCAATTCCAGATGACTACATTTGCTTTCTCCTGGAACATGAGGGTGATG
>NC_032013.1:18745643-18748540 GCF_001865875.1 Lupinus angustifolius | reverse complement strand
CCATTGGTTGCAAATGGATTTTTAAGACCAAGCGGGATTCTAATGGTAATGTGGAGATGTATAAGGCGCGTCTTGTAGCTAAGGGTTTTACTCAGAAGGAAGGGATTGACTATAAAGAGACTTTCTCTCCATTTTCATCGAAAGACTCTCTTAGGATAATCATGGCTCTTGTAGAACATTATAATTTGGAGCTTCATCAGATGGATGTCAAGACAGCTTTTCTCAATGGAAACATTGATGAAAAGATTTATATGGTGCAACCAGAAAACTTTATAACGGGAGACCAAAAGAATATGGTTTGCAAATTGACAAAATCCATTTATAGGCTAAAGCAGACATCTCGTCAGTGGTACCACAAATTTCATGAGGTGATTCTCTCTTTTGGTTTTGAGATGAATTCAGTCGAGGATTGTGTGTATCACAAGTTCAGTGGGAGCAAGTATATTTTCTTACTCTTGTGTGTGGATGACATACTGCTTGTCACTAATTATGTGGGTACCTTGTTAGAAACCAAGAAATTTCTATCAAGTAATTTTGAAATGAAAGATCTTGGGGAAGCTTCATTTGTATTAGGAATTCAGATACACCGAGACAAATCTCGGGGTATTCTTGGATTATCACAAAAGAGCTACATAGAAAAGGTACTTAAAAGATATGGCATGTAGGATTGTAAACAAATGGATACTCCAGTTGCTAAGGGAGACAAATTTAGTCTTAATCAGTGCCCTAAAGGAAATCTAGAAATTCAGGAAAT
Source organism: Lupinus angustifolius (assembly GCF_001865875.1). NCBI lineage: Eukaryota > Viridiplantae > Streptophyta > Magnoliopsida > Fabales > Fabaceae > Lupinus > Lupinus angustifolius. The sequence goes on along the minus strand of NC_032013.1, from coordinate 18,747,786 downwards.
GCAAAAGATTCCTTATGCATCAGTTGTAGGGAGTCTTATGTATGGTCAAGTTTGTACGCGTAGCGTTCATAGTTGGGGTTTTAGGCAGATATATGAGTAATCTAGGAATGGATCATTGGAAAGCAACCAAAAGGGTCATGAGGTACTTAAAGGGAACAAAAGATTATATGCTCACATATAGGAGATCAGACCAATTAGAGATCATTGGTTATTTTGACTCCAATTTTGTGGGATGCCAAGATAGTAGACGATATACTTCGGGCTATGTTTATCTGTTGGCTGGTGGTGCAATTTCTTGGCGCTCTGCCAAGAAAACTCTTGTGGCTTCATCCACCATGGCAGATGAATATATAGCATGTTATGAGGCATCACATAGTCATCATGGCTGAGAAATTTTGTCACTGGGTTGCGAATTGTGGAAAGAATTGAAAGACCACTAAAGTTATATTGTGACAATAGGTCAGCCGTGTTGTTTTCCAACAACAATAGGAGTTCAACAAAGTCGAAACACATCGACATTAAGTTCCTAGTTGTTAAGGAGAAAGTACAAAGTGGACAACTTTCCATAGAACACTTAGGCACTAACTCCATGATTGCGGATCCTCTTACAAAAGCTATCACACCCAAGGTCTTTCATGAGCATACTGCTCACATGGGTGTTCTACAATGTGAGGATTTTTTGGTTTATTAGGAGTTAGAATGTGTACACCTTTATTATGTTCTATGTAATTTCAGTATTATGTATGGATACTTTGTATTCAAACTTCAGTTGATTAATCATTCAGTTTGGTATTATGTCTTTATACTTTGTACAATAAGGTTTTATGTTATTATTAAGGATCTCACTAAAGTTAAGTAGGACCAGTTAAAAATTGACATATACAGATCATATTCATGTGATTTTCATGCTACACATTTCATGTTGAATCTATGTCATTTGGTTGTGTCAATGTTGGTGATCATTTTTGAATTAGTCCTTATTGATATGGCGAAATTCACTGTGATTCGATATGGAGACAGGACTAATGAACGGGATAATTTGGGTATGCCTGAGTCATAATGACAATGTTTAAGCGTGCAATAAGGATAACACGTATAGTGAATCATATATGTGACCAGTGGGAGATTGTTAGAATTTCTGAAAATTTATGGGTCACAAATATAATTCTATAATTGTGTTATGACCATTATTTAATTAGCCAAATATAAAATGATCTTCAGGAATTAATTTTGTGGCTAAGGGCATATGTGTCATGAAATATTATAAGTGTAGATACCTTTAGGCAATTTCTGATTTGATGATGGGACTGAATTAGAATTATTGCAACTTAAGTAGTAACCGCTACGGTTACTTTTATGGGTTATGGTACCCATTTGTAGGGCAATAGGTTTGGTGGAGTAACTGAGGAGAATAAAGGTGGATGGATAAGGAGTTGCCCATAAGGAAACGACACCCATCAGAATTCTAAAAGGATAACACTCTCCTTGGCTTTTCTTTCCCCTCTAGAGAAGCATAAGGAAAACCATCACGCTCTATCATCTGGAAGATCTTCATACCCTCATACCCTTGACAATTCCAAATGGATAATCAAGGTATGCTCTTCTTCTTCACTATGAAATCAATTGGGGTTTCTTCGGTCTAGATCGGGGTTATTCCATTTGGGTTTATGTATGGGCATAAACATTTTGTTGTAGGAACAAAGCCCAGATCATTAGGTTTTCCGCATTCAATCAAAGGGATTATTCAGAAAAATCTAACACATCAAGCTAAAACCACATTAAGAACTTCTTAAAGAATCAAAACTTAACCAAAAAATAATAACTTGAATATATTGAAATCAAAACATGATGCAAATGAAGAGAAGAAATAACCTTACACCATAATCCAAATGAATATGTAGGAGCATGAGCCATCTATCCAAGGATGTTATGCTTTTGATTCCAAATGAGGTTCAAACATCATGTTTTTGCACGTCATTTGTCAACTCTATTCCCTTTGAATTTCTATGAACTAAAAAACTGACTACGAACACTCTAAAAAGATAGAGAGCCGAAATGGGAAAAGAAGAAGAATTTACAACATATGTACAATGTTTTTAAGTGAAGGAATAAGTGTGCCTATTATAGGCAAAGTGTAGGCCGC
>NC_032013.1:18730057-18745543 GCF_001865875.1 Lupinus angustifolius | reverse complement strand
TTTTGGCCGCTTAGCTTCCTATCTGGCACACCCAAGCTGGTGAGTCAGCAGCTTGTCCCATCTTGGCCATCTAGCTTGGACAGCCTATTGTGGGCTAGGCTACATGCATGGTGACACCTCCTACTTGCTTGTCTCATGCATGAGGTCATAAACTTGTCCAGAAGTTAGCTTTGGCTGGTTGCTTGGCTTGTGATATCACTCATGACATAGTCATTCTTCTAGGCCAAGCAACCATTTTTCTGGTGGGTCAGGCGCTTAGCTCACTTGGTCCCACGCTTAGCTGCCTGCTTGAGCAGCTTGGCTGACCTGGTCCTAACTCAGCTACCTGCTTGAGCAGCTTAGCTGAACTGGTCCCACTCTCAACTGCTTTCTTGAGCAGCCTGGTCTGATCTGGTGCATGCTCAACTGCCTGCTTGAGCAGCTTGGCAGACATGGTCCACGCTCAGCTGCTTGCTTGAGCAGCCTGCCTGACCTGGTGCTTGGTGTTTATCTGGATAGCTTTGTGCTTGGCTAGACAACTTTGTGAGTAGCTTTTATTTGACTTTAATTTCTTCCAACCAAGAGCAAGTTGCTTAGCCATGCTTAAGTTTAAGCATGCACCTTACCATGCTTAGTTTTAAGCACACATGTGTCATGTACTTGGGCTTGATTTCTTCAAGGTGAAGCAAGCTTTATTTCTTAAAGCCTAAGCATTCTTTTTGGTCCAATTTCCTATGAAACTCAAAGAAAACTTGGACAAGAGGTGATAAAAAATTATATTATTCCAACGCACAAAATTTATCTAAAATTGTTGAATTAAGTTGGTTTTCACATTTTTGTATAGGATAAGTGCCATAAAAAATGTATAAAAATTATGTATTTATGGCACTTATCAACTCCCCCCAACTTAAGACTTTGTTTGTCCCCAAACAAAAGTAAAATAACAACTACTTAGCTGTGGAAAATAATGTTGGACAGATAAAAAATATGCATCATTCTTTAAGGTTACATGAGATGTGTTTATGATTATGTGAGTTTGCCTCATAATGCTTCAAACTAAGAATGAACACATCTTTTCAAAAATTCTTTTAGCACTTCACTTATGGAAAATGTTATCAATCAAAGAGATGCATTATCACGCAGTTCAAGAATGGAACCAAATGGGTAAGTGTTTCACTCAAAACTCAACTTATTTGGTTTGCAAGAATTTAATTTTGTTTTTCTTCTCAACACTTACTTTGATTGCAAAAAAATTTCAAGGATCACTAAGGTCTTCCGTAGGTTGTAACACTACACCAAAATAGAAAAACAACAATGCTTAAAATTGTCATTTAACAGTGCTTTTGAGGCGCTTTCTATGTAAGTGCAGTAGTACATAAGGTTATATTCAACAACATTTTTTGAAGCGTTGTAGAAAGTAGACATTTAACAGCGCTCACTGAAGCAAAAACTGTTAAATGTCTATTTTCTAAATAAGACAATGTCTCTCTCAGACATTCTATCAAATACATGACAAACATGTCCAACTCCACCACATTTACAATAGATTTGTTAAATCACCAATGACTCCAGCTACATTCAACCTTAACATATTTCAATACTATAAAATAACATATTAGTAATGAGATCTTATGCAAATTGTTTAATTTTTCTCCTCCAATGTGCAAGTCCTTACAGAGTGTTCATGTGTTCCTCAATGATCATTGCAAGCTGCAAATACAAATAAAAAATGTCATCTCTAAACAAATTGTAAAAATCCTGAAAAAATACTAAAATAGCTGCAATTGATCAATAATATTTACCATTACACTCAAACCTTGTGTTCTAAATCAGTGAATAATAGTCAAAATCCTAGAACATCATAGCTGCATAATTTCACAATAAATAAAGACTTTTATTTATGGTGTAAATGCAAACATCAAGACTGAATCAAAAAGAAATAAATGAGCTAAAATAAGATAACGATTTACCTTATGCGTGAAGAGAAAAACCAAAAACCGATAACTTGTTTGAAGGGAGAAACTAAAAAAAGAGAAAAAAATGTCATGGAGAAGAAGAAAAGTAAGAGAAATAATAAACTGATTGATATGTGTATTATTTTTATGAGGTTTTGTTTTTGAATTTGAAAAAATTCCCGCTCACTAAAGGTGTTATCTTTAACCGCGCTTTCTTCAATAAGCTATGTTAAAGGTGTTATCTTTAACATCGTTTATTGAAGAAGTGATATTAAATATATGAAGTATCATCTTTAACAACAATTTCTTCAATAAGCGATGTTAAAGATAACACACCTTTAACAGCGTTTGCGTAAATAAGCACTGTTAAAGATAACACTTTTAACAATATTTATTGAAGAAGTGTTGTTAAATATACGAAGTATGATCTTTAACAACGCTTTCTTCAATAAGCGTTGTTAAAGATAACACATTTAACATCGTTTTCTTCAATGAGCGCTGTTAATTCTTTTTCGCCTTATATTTAATAGCGTTCAACACATAAGCACCGTTAAATGTGTGTTTTTAATACTAATTCTGGCGTAGTGTAATGAGACCTGGCTATCAAATAAAATTGGTTTTTCAAGATATTCAAAAATACTTCTAAAATTAAAAGAGAGCAAAAATTGATTTATCATTTTAAATACATACTCTTTTTCACCTTCTTCTTTTTCTTCCTTTCCTCATTCTTTTTCTTGACCATTTTGTTGTAACTTTTCTTGATTTTTCTCAATATCTTTTCACTCCTTTTTGTTTTTGGAGCATTTTTTTACTTTTTTTATTTGAGAATTTTTCTTTTCAACACTTTGTTACATGACCAACCATTCCCCCAACTCAATATTTTTCCATCACCCTTCTTTTTGAAATATGCTCTCTTTTTACTTAGAAAATTATAGGAGATTTCATTTTTTTTTCCATATTAGGCTCAAGGGTTGTGTTTTGAAAAAATCTTTTTAAGCTCAAAGGGGTTGACAATGGATGTTCCTATTTTTGGATGGTCATTTTTGGTCAAATGGCTCATTCTATTTGAAAGAATTTGCCTTGATCATTTCCTATCAAGTTGTGTGCAACGAAGTAAAGAAAAATTCAAACAAAATCAATTGTGCAAAACAAAAAAGTTTCTCACTAAGCTCACATAATAATTGTGTTTGACTTACACTCCCTCACATGATTGGTTTATGTACAACTCTTCGATTTTCAAACAAACTCACAAGTTCTTGATAAATGATTTTCCAAGAAGTTTGTATTTTATCAAAATTATGACATTATAAATTATTCACAAAAGATTTCAGATTTTCATCTCATGTTGCTAATTTACAAAGTCATTGATCTTGTTAAAAATTTAATCCAAGTTGTGTTATCTACTAAGTTTAGTTTCAACAATTTTCACATTTTAAACAAATATAAAAAAGAAACTAAAGAAAACACACAACTTAAAAATTAAACATACTTAAAAAAAATTCTAAAGCAAGTAAACACACTAAAAAGTAAACAAACACACACTAAATTTTTTAAGAACACACCAAAATGAATTTTTTTCAAAATGTTATACACATTGCTCCCAACTTAAGTTCTTGACTTGTCCTCAGGTTATTTTGAAATTATTTTAAGGAAGTTTGTGTAACATTTTGGAAGAAATAAAATTAAAAACTAACCAACATTTTTAGGAGAACTCAGAATTCCATTCTCCTTAATTTTACTATCCTCTCCATGATAGTGGTGCCTTTAGAGTCAACTCATTTTTGTCTGCTTGTTTTTTGACTTGTTTTCCTATAAATCATTAGAACTTGCAATTCCTTTTTCCATGAAGTTAGTCTAACAATTTACATGAGTTTATCAATGTCTGAAACATTATGTTCATGAATAAAATTTGATTGACATAAATTTCCATCAAACAACATGCATTTTTCATGAAAATGATGTTTAGAAAATTTGTTTCAAGCATGTTTCAAGTCCAATTGATAAATGGAAATCCAAAAAGAATTTTATGGAATCCCAAAAAGTAAGATATCAATTCAAACATCAACAAATAAATACATTCAACAGTTCATGAATTTATTTTTGTTAAACGGTAAACCAAACAAGACTTAGTAAATCAAATAACACACTTTTAAGAAGTTCCCAAGTTTGGAAAAGTTAATTTTCGGCACAAATTTATTAAGCATGCTCTTAGTTTTAAAAATTTATTTCTCAATTTTAAAATCATCAACTAAAGCATGTTAATGGAGATGTTGGTTAAAGTATCTTAAAATAAAATATGTTCATGAAAAGTGCATGTGAATACTTAACCTTTAAGGATTAAAGTAGCCTCCCTTTTTGGATTTTTCCAGATTCAACTTCTTCTTTTCTTTAGAAAGTCCAGCCACTAATACATGTTGATTACAATCTCTTTTATGTTGTTCTTTTAAAAAAGGTAGATGAGGGGTACCTCCTCATCACCTAAAAACATTTATAACAACAATAAATGTTTCTTAACTAGTAGGTTTTCACTCCACTTGTTCCAACTCTTCTTTCTTTTTTGTGTTTTTTATTTTAAATGTACAAGATAGAAAAATAAATTAAAGATGTACAAAAAGAAAAGTAAATTTATACAAAGAGTAAATAAGATTTTGTTTACAATTACTAATGATAAAAAATATAAGTATGGAATTTCTATTATCTAGCAATTCCCCGACAACGGCGCCAATTTATTGAAAGAGTTTTTTTCTTTTTGCTTTATTTTGGGGTAGCAAATTTCTAATTTATTTATTTAATGAGAGGTCGATTCTTTGCTAGCCATCTCGGCTTTGTTGGAATAAATTCCAACACTGAGTTAATGGTTTCAAGAATGTTCCTTTAATCAAAAACTTAGCTTCATTGAATTATTAACAATTTCATACCATCTCGCCTTTGTTGGAATAAATTTCAACGTCGGTATAATGGTATGAATTTAGCAATTTAACACAAGTGATAATGAGTGATATTTATTTTCGTTTTCCTTTATTAACCAAATTACTTCCTTATGGAAGGTTGGTAAAGAATAAATAAATAAAGCAATAAATAAATGTTAGTTGCAAAATTTAAATGACAGAAAATAAATGTTAGTTGCAGAAAATAAATGACAGAAATTAAAAGCTAGTAGTTAGATCACTCATTATGTCTTTGTATTTTTCCTTTTCACAAAGATACAATTTATAAATTAAATTGCACTTTGATTCAAAGTTTCTTTCTTTGTCAACAAATAAAATTTACATTTGCATCTCTTTCAAGATTCAATTGTAATATAGTATAGGGTTATGTCGAACCACAAGGAATTGCCTAATAGAAATGTATTCATATTTTGTATCTTTTATCAAAAGTAATAAAGTAACAATTATAGTTGTTTTTTATGATTTTATGAACTTAGAAACATGAAAAAGTAAAGAACTAACTATTTACTAATTCAATAAAGTAAAATTGATTTGAAAGAAGCAATTATTTCTTGACTCAAATGATTTTTGAAAACATTACAAGTTATGTGTTATACTTTCGGGTAATTCCACACACCATTTCTAAATCCTTCATCTGGTGACCTAGAATGATAAGATGATTTTCAAATCTTATGTAACACACTAAACCATAGTTAAGTATCACTCGTCGGTGTAGGTTGTCACACCCTACTTTAGGCTCCATTAACATCATTTATCCTTGAACATAAGTTGCTAAAAATAGATGCTTTATATGGCAAGTAAACTAAGGTGTAGGTTATACTTTTTAGTTCACTTGTCAAAACTTTAAGAAGAAGCATTTTTGGATCTTTAAATCAATTTTAGGTGATCACGCTAAAACCACATTAAGAACTTCTTAAAGAATCAAAACTTAACCAAAAAGTAATGACTTGAATGTATTGAAATCAAAATATGATGCATATGAAGAGAAGAAATAACCTTACACCATAATCCAAATCAATATGTAGGAGCATGAGCCATCTATCCAAGGATGAGATACTTTTGATTCCAAATAAGGTTAGAAATCATGTTTTTGCACCTCATTTGCCAACTCCATTCACTTTGAATTTCTAATAACTAAAAACCTAAAAATAGCCTAGGAACACTCTAAAAAGAGATAGAACCAAAATGGAAAGAAGAAGAAAATTTTACAACATATGTACAATGTTTTGAAGTGAAGGAATGGGTGTGCCTTTTATAGGCCGCTTACCCCCCCCCCTGGTGAGTCAATAGCTTGTCCCATCTTGGTCAGCTAGGTTGGACAGCCTATTGTGGGCTAGGCTACATGTATGGTGACACCTCCTACTTGCTTGTCTCATGCATGAGGTCATAAACTTGGTCTAGAAGTTACCTTTGGTTGGTTGCTTGGCTTGTGACATCACTCATGACATAGCCATTCTTTTAGGCCAAGCAACAACTTTTCTGGTGGGCCAGGCACTTAGCTCACCTGGTCCCACTCTTAGGTGTCTGCTTTAGCAACTTCGTTAACATTGTCCTACGCTCAGCTGCCTGCATGAGCAGCTTGGCTGACCTGGTCTACGCTCAGCTACCTGCTTGAGCAGCCTTCCTAACCTGGCCTGGTGCTTGGTACTTGGCTGGAAAGCTTTGTGCTTGGCTAGACAACTTTGTGAGTAATTTTTCTTTGACTTTAATTTCTTCCAACCAACACCAAGTTGCTTAGTCATGCTTAAGTTTAAGCATGCACCTTGCCATGCTTAGTTTTAAGCACACATGAGTCATGTACTTGGGCTTGATTTATTCAAGGTGAAGCAAGTTTTCTTTCTTCAACCCTAAGCATTCTTTTTGGTCCAATTTCCTATGAAACTCAAAGAAAACTTGGACAAGAGGTGATCAAAAATTATATTAGTCAAACGCACAAAATTTATCTAAAAATGTTGAATTAAGTTGATTTTCACATTTTTGCATATGATAAGTGCCATGAAAAGTGTATGAAAATTAGCTATTTTTGGCACTTATCAATTAGTTTATTAGTTTTATGGTTGCTTGCTTTTGAAGCAATTTTTTGTCCTTTGTATTTAAGGGGTTACTTTTCCTTTTTGTTAATCGACAATGAAAGTAATGAACTCATTCAGTTATATTTGCAATATGGTATTAGAGCCTTCAAATTGAAGGTTCTGGTAACCACTTCTGCTGCAAATCTCAGGCCAAGATTCATGGCCAAATAGACACTAGCCATATCCTTCATCCTTCCATCATCTTCTGAAGTTCCAATAGAAAGAAAGCCATGGCAGATGCATCAACCAATAAGCAAGGAAGGGAGACACAACTCACCTCAAATCATGATATACACAATTCCTACTATCTCCCTCTAAGAGAAAGTCTAGGGGCTGCTTTGGTAAACCAACCCTTGGATGGAACCAACTACCACTCCTCAAGTAGGGCTATGAGGAAGGCTTTGCTATCTAAAAACAAATACAAGTTCGTTAATGGATCAATTCCAATTCCGAACCAAGTTGATCCAACATATGACATGTGGGAACGTTGCAACAATATGGTGATTTCTTGGGTGACAATTTATCCCTGAGGTCATGGGTTCGAGTCGCGGGAGGCTCCGCTTTGTGGGGAATAAAATACTGCAAGGGGTATTTAAGCTTGGGGATGACACGCTTAGTTATGTATGGGCCTGGGAGGTCGCATGACATAACTAAGGTGTTACGGTGACACACCAAGTATATGTATGGGCTTGGAAGATCGCATGACATAACTGAGGTGTTACACAATTGACATCTTTACTGCAAAGCATTGAAACCAGTGAGGTTGATCACCATGTAAACCAATTGAGCATTATACTAGCAACAAAGAATGATGATGATGAGCCTCAAGAAGACTAATAAACCTCAGATAAAACATCCTTTTGGGTGTTAGACGCTGTTGCAATAGACCATGTGTGCCCAAATGTGAGTGAGTTTACTGCATACCACTTAATAAGACACATCATCGTAGGTCTGCCAAATGGATCAACCACCTTGGAAAAGATCTCAGGCACTATTATGCTTTCAAATTCCTTAACTTTATGTAATGTGTTATATGTGCCTGATTTTAAATATAAGTTGATATATGTTCACAAATTAACTAAGTCTATCCATTATCAACTAATCTTTGATGACTTAAAATGTTACATCCAGGATACAACTACCTTGAGGATGATTGGACATGTTGAAGTAAAGGATAGATTGTATGTGATTAGGAGAAATCCAATAACTAGGCGTAAGAGCAATATACATGTGATACATGCTGATTACTTTTTTGACTTATGGCACTTTAGACTAGGGCATCCTTCTTTAAACATATTAAATGCTATTTATAATAAGTACTTTTATGTGAAACATGATCCTACTAAAGTTTGTGAACACTGCCATCTTGGGAAACAATACAAACACCCATTTCCTAGTAATAAAATTAGAACTTTACATATCTTTGACTTGGTGCATATAGATATATGGGGCTTATTAAGGATGTCTCTATTCATGGTCATAATTACTTTCTAACTGTTATATATGATTACTCTATAAATTCCTAGTCTTCCTTATGAGGAACAAGGGTAACATTTACACTCGGATGGAAATGGGTAATTGGTAACAAAAATTTATGACTACCAATGTTGTGAGAAGTATAATATAGCAAATAAGTAGATGAGTTAAAGATCATATAAATAAGTAAATCAATGGTCCTAATTAAAATGTTAAGATTTTGGGTCAAAATCATATAATATGATAGTGAATGACTTATGATTAGTACTCCACCATAACAAATCCCTTCCTATATTCTTCACCGAGTGAAATTGATAATGTGTCCTATTGGCAATAGGGCTAGTAGCAGTAAATAAACTCAACATTTTTTTAAAATTTGACTTATTATTTAACTCAATAAATTTAATGTATGAGTCAAACTGGTTGAATTGTAACTAAAAATAAACTTAATAAATAGATTGTGCGAACTTGAGTCAGGTAAAGTTTGGATCATTAATTTATGAAATTACTCGATTATATATATATATATAATTATAAGATTCATATCTGTATATAATAATTATACTTTACTAAAATATGTATTTATACTTATTAAGGATAAATATTAAAAAAATAATTATTATATAAATATATTTTTTATTAATATATCAATCATATATATAAATATATTTTTATACAAATTAATTTGAAAGTTTCATTTCTCTTTAGGTATTTACATACATGTATATATACACGCGCATATATGTGTATACATTATCATTATTCGAGCTAGTGAATGCTATAAATTTAAGTTCATTAACTCACTCGAAAGTTCGTGAATATAATTATGTAGAATTGAGCTCAAAATAGTTTATTAAACTCGAGTTTAGTCGATCTATAATGAGATGAGCTAACTCAAACTCAACTCATTTTCACTAGTAATTCGCAATAAGAATTCATCAAACCATAAAGAGGTTCATTAAGAAGATATAAGATGCAAAGTATAACAAAAGAGCCGAACTTGTCCATCTTAATGACAAAGTATGCCATAAATCTCAATAAAGATTTAAAATGTTATTTTATAGATAATTTGCCAAAGAAGAACTCCTAGAAATTTTAACACATTATTCCAACTTCGTTTAATATGTAGGCACGTAGGATTGATCTGTATTCTATTTATATAGGGCCGTTTTAGAGGGAGGGGCATCGTGTGCCAAGGCCTAGAGCCCTTCAAACCCGGGCCCAACTTAATTTCATATTACCATATATTTGGTTCATATGTGGTTTTATTATGTTACTAATTGTTTTAGTTTTTGCTATTTTGGATATTGAATGTGATCACACTACATCCTTTTATATTTTTTTATAGTTGGAAGTTTTGAATTTGAATACATAAATAAAAAATTAATTATATATTTTTGTTTCATAATTCCATATTTATCAAAATTTACTTTGTTTTAAGGCAGTTAAAAAAATAAGTTTGATCCATACCGACTTCTCAGTATTATTAATTTAGCCTATACTAATTCTCAAAAAAGTTTACTTAAACTATATGTATGAGTATGAAGATTCATTAGCAACAATATGAAAGTAAAGATAATTGGTACACATAATTTTGTAATTCCTCCTTGCTAAAAAACTTTATCCTAACTTTTACATCATATTTGACTACCTTGTCCATCTTGCATACTAGGTCTTATAAAAATTAAATTATCTAACTTTTCGTTAAAGAATTAATTGTAATTTGATTACGCTCTAAATTAATTTAGGTTTAATTTAGGTTGGTTCTATTTTATTAGCAGTTTAAGATTGATGATCTTGATTTACTTTTAGAATAGAAGGTGTTGAAAGAAATGCAAAATCCTATCAAAAGAAATTAATATGATATTTTGATATTTTGGTTTATTAAGTTAATTGTTTGTCTACTTTGTCCATTAATATTTTTCGTACCCTCCAAGTTTATGTTCTTTTGTATGTTAGTCCAAACATTAACTTGTATCATACGTCATTACATTATTTTATCAATATGATTAATATTTAATTTTTATCTCTCCATGCCAATTGTTGACCAAACTGAGGGTCACATATTGAAAATAAAATAGTAGATCTTTATTGATCAAACAAAATATATTTGTTACATTAGGTAAAAATTATGTGAACAATCCGACATATATTTTGTAAAAAAAAAGTTGGAAAGAATTTTCTGTTCATTTTTGTTGTTTTATTGGAAAATGTTGGATAGGGATGACAATAGGAATCCGGATTTGTGAGTACTCGTAAAAATACATGCAATGGGTTGAGTCTGGAATCGTGTTTTTAGACCTATGGGTAATTGAGACCCGAGATTTTAAGACCCGCCGTTGGTTGGGATGGGTTTTTGTTATGTTGTTAAACATTGATATTATATTGTTAAGTAGTTATGTGATACTATATTGTTAATTGATATATATATATATATATATATATATATATATTGATAATCCATAATATTATATTGTTAATTTATAAATGGGTTTTTGTTATGTTGTTAAACATTGATATTATATTGTTAAGTAGTTATGTGATACTATATTGTTAATTGATATGTATAAAATATTTTGTTGATTGAACAATTATTACTAAATCAATTTTACATCAGAATGTTGAAATAATCGATTTAAAATGTGTTTAAAATTTTAAGTATGTTTTATAATTTTTTTCTTTGCTTGATTACCTCAATAACATATAAGATTGTAAAAAATAAATACATATCACATAAATTATTCGCAATTATTTTTAATATATTTTGAATTTGTGGGTAGCGTAGATCCGTTGTGTGCCCAAGGACCCGTAAGTAGCAAACCCGGTGGGTATGCACGGATCTGAGATGGGTCTGGGTCCAAAAATAAAGCAACGAGGTAAATCCTGATAATACACTACCCATACTCATTGTCATCCTTAATGTTGGATTAGCTAATGTTGAGATTAAAATGTGAGAAATGCTTATGTATAAAATTATGATAAAGCTTTTGTAACCCACTAAGTTATTAGAGTTTATGAATTATATTATTAGATCCAAAACATATATTTTGTCTAGGTCCCCATAATTTCTAATCACTATATCATTGACACCTCATGGGGTTCATATTGAACTAATTGTCTGCACCATGACCATATATATGCTATAGTTATCGTTTTCATATATCACCACAAACTAAATTGACAACTAACTATAAATTAGTTGATTTAACTAATTAACTAATTTATTCACAAGTACCAACTACCAACTAAAATACAAAGGAAAGTGCCCTTTCTAAGATGCTAATTCATTTCGTACACAAATATTTAAAAATATCATAACTTCTATATGTGATTGAAGGGTGCACGTACGTGTAGTCTAAAATTCTTTTATATGTGTACTTATATTATATCGGGTGGTTTTATGTTTTAACTAATGTGGGTTATGAAATTGATAGATAGATAAAACAAAAAGAGAAGAGGTTGGCAGGAAGATAATTAATATTATCTTACATTATCAATATATAAATTTTTTTCTTTTATAGTAAATAATTCAATATTTTAGTGTTGTATATTTCATCACATATATACATATACATACATGTACGCCCACAAAATCTAATAGTAAAGTATATCCAAAAAACATAATCAAATAGTCAAACTAGAATGCTATGATCCTTTGCCTTAATACAAAATGCATGGGTAGAAAAGATCAAGAAGGTGCATGCCAACAAAAACTTGACGTAAGTTGGTGAAGAAAGTGAAATGTTGGCATTGTCAAAAGTTGGTGTTTTCTTTGTTTATTCATACCCCTTTTATTGAATTCCAAAGGTTTATTGAAATCAAAGAAAATAAGAGTTATCCATTTGAAATTATATGTCGTGTTCAAGTTAGAGTTGTTGATTTAATATTAATTTCTCCATTGCCGGAGGTGTAGTTTTGGCACAGGACAATTGGATCCAGTTTTAGTGAATCACATAGATAAGGATAAGAATATTGCTGCTTTGCATGAATGATTATAAATAACCACAGCATTATTAAAAATCACTCTTGTTTCCTTTAGTAATTCCTAAGATCCTTCTTTACATCCAATTCATGAAATTTTGCACTTAGTTATCCAAAAAAAGGAAATTTTGCACTTCAATAGAAATTTCAACTATTAGTATACTCTCACGTACCTGACAGTCTTCAAAAACAAAATAAAATTCTACATCTGATGTCAAATTTGTCCTTATAGGTACAATATAAAAAAAATATTTTTATCATTAAAAATAAAAGAAGTTTGAAGCAATTACCTCTGCAATACAAACCTAATTGAATTTTACTCCATTCATTTATTTTATTTTATTTTTGCATAAAAAGAGTACAATGTTATATGGTAGTCAATATTAAGTTTAATGGGTAGTTACTGTAAAGTTTTTACACTATGTTAGTGTTACACTATGTTAGTGTAAAGTCTAATAAAATTTCAATATATAGTTTATTATTCATATATATATATAAATTATCATTACAAGTCAATAATAATTAACATATATCATTAATATAAAAACCATAATATCACTGATTAACTTGGATCAACTTTTAGACCCAAAAAAATTACATGATCCGAAAACTTCAATAACATGCAGTCTAATTTGCTAATGTCATTAGTTATGGTAATGTGATTGGATGGATTTATAAAATTGTTGTAAATTGATCCATTCCATTATCATTGTTATGATAATGTCATTAGTTCACCAAAAACTAGGTTTTTTATTGCTAAAATGTGGTTCCTTGTCAAATCCTTCATGATTTGTAAAGAAGATGAAGAAATGAACAAAACCTAGTTGGAAGATGGTATGGAAATGAAAGATTTTACATTAGAGATGGTTTTGGAAGATAGGGTAGGATAGTTGAGTTACAAAGGAAGATGGCAAAGACACCATAGATTAAGGTGAAAAGGAAGAAGAGGACAAAGAAAGATAGGTCTTTGAAAGAGACAAGAGAAGAAGAGATTCCAACAAAACCCATATTTTGACAAACTAAGGGCATCTTCAAACAATTTTAAAATGTAGAAGTTTCCGCCGACTCAAAAAGTGTAATATTTATGTAATGTTATTGTAAAGATTTATGCATATTCAATACATTATTCTTTATTCATTTATATTATCAGTGTTTAAAAGTCAATGATGATCAGATATAAATGATAAATGATATTGTAATATTTTATATATATCAAGCATAATTTTTTTTCTATTGGTTGAAAGAGACCAAATCAAAACCAGGAAAAACTTCAGGCCAGTTTGAGTCATGCTGAACCGGGAAGCAAGGAGGATACCATAGTTAGGAGGGAGATAACTTGTCTCTAATTGTGTTTCATTCTTTATCTCAGACCAATAATATATTGACATATAGATAAAAGAAAAAATATTAAAAAAAGTAATAAAAATTAAAATTGTGATTGGTTCGTAGTTGAAAATGAGACACCTTTCGAAATAGATAATATCTTTGAGGAGGCACTGTTTTATATTTTTAACTGTCGACCGCTGGCATTAACCAATTAACTGCCCTCTTCTACATTAGGTACATAGTGGATTAGCATTTAATGGTCCCACTTCTAATCTCTTTGGAATTTTTGGATATTGGAATCATCTTTTCTGCAAAGTTCTTACAAACTTTCAAAGCTTTGGTTATTGCAAAACATGTCGACGAACCAGTTGAATTGTAATCCTGGCCCAGCACATATCACTATCGTGCTGAAAAATCATTCATGTCCCTTGTTGCCCTCAATGAAAAAAGGTAGATCGACATCTATAATAATAATAGGATTTTATTCTTGGTTTGGTAATATCAATTGAATAACATTTTAGTCTTCTATTGACAAGATAAAAAGATTTATTCAACAAGCAACAACATTGAATTTTAAAATTGAAATTCCACTATTCAACCTAATATAGAAAATATAAAATACATTTTAAATTAAATGTATTTTATTTATAATTGCTTTTAGTATATATTAAGAATAAGGGAGACTTTGAGCTAGGATGTTTATCGGTCTAGATGGGTCTCGATAGTAACTATTCCGATTCGCAATATTCATTAGTTTTTCCACTCGATTGCACATCAAACCCATGTGGATACATGTTAAATCTGTTATCATCGAGTTCCGGATTCCCGAATAGAATTATAGGTACCCAAAATTTTTGAACATATTCAAAATAATTGCAAGCAACTTATATAATTGTGTGTATTGTTTAATTTGGAAAAACACCTTATCATTTTATATGATAATCTCTTGTTGTTTACAAGCTTTTGTTAATATCAAAGGAGGTGAAATATGCTACTTTTATTTATATAAGAAAAAGACAAGCCAAAATAATAACTAAATGTAACTAATCCCTAACAAACTAAAAGGAATTAAAGTACATGTTAAAAAGGGTAAAAATAACGGTAACTTGGATTACAAGCAATCCACTATCTGATAAGGCCACGTTGCTTATATGGCCTAAATCATCGGCCATAGTAACACCGTGTTTTTCTGAGCACTTTTAATTAAGTAATTAATTATTAATGAATTAACTATAGAAATTAATCAGTAATGTTTTAGGCTAAGCCTCAGTAGAGTTTTAGTCTTGTATTATAATATTCTTGATTGCCCTATTTTTTTCAACAAATTTGGAGAATAAAAGTTTCTGAGACGATTTTGGGTCGTTTTATCGAGTTTTTGCCCAGTATTTGAGTTCTGTAATTCGGAATCGAATTCCGATTTCTCTGTTGGCTTCAAATATTATTTCTAGTCAAAATAGACACCAAGTTTGTCTGTAACTCATCTCTAGGTATTTCTCACCTCGAAATTCAAGTTTCGATGTTTCGGGAAAAAACCTAAATCGGTAGATTGTATATTTCCGAATGAAGTTACTCGGTAATACTCAGGCACGACTTCAATTGTGAAATCACGTCGCATCAATCAAGTCAGAGTATTAATCACATCATGGGTCAATGGCTTGTCAAACAAGCAAAGTCAAAGCTTCCATAATCCCCTAAATCACTCACCAAATCTCCTCACTCCACCACCATTAGACACATCACCTAAGCTAG
>NC_032013.1:18728231-18729957 GCF_001865875.1 Lupinus angustifolius | reverse complement strand
TGAACATCAAAGGAACATTTATTGTGTTCAAGAAAAGTTTATGTCTATTCTTGAAAGTTCAAAATGTTTGAGTTTTTGTTAAAAAAATTTCATTTTTTAAAAGGTATTATGTGTAAAAGATAGTTTAGCATATGTTATTCTTTGATTTCCAAGTTAAAGTAATGATTTGGGATAAAATATGATTTATTAAAGTCTTGACTTCATAAACTTAAAGTGTTATGAAGTTTTTGATAGTAAAGTTGTAAAAGAGTTAACTTATGATTTATAGTTCATGACTATGAAATCAACACCTATTAACCCTTGATGTTATCCTAAAATTTGGAGGTGCTGAGATGATCTTGAAATTAGTTATGTTTTCTTTAGTAGCATACTTTAAATGAGGAGATTGACCTAAAAAGTCTTGACTTTATAAACCTAAAGTGTTATGAAGTCTTAGATAGACAAATGATTTAAAAGTGTTGATCTTGGTTAAGTTAGCTTACTTTACAGTGGTAAGATTGACTTAAAAAGTCTTGATTTAAAAGTATTTTATTTTGTTTAAGTTGGCTTACTCTAAAATGGTAAGTCTAGCTTAATAATCTTACTTAAAAAGGTTAATCTTAATAAAAATGTTTTACTTGCAAAAGATAAGTTTTATGAATTGTTATTATTACCGGAAAAATGTAATGAATTGGAAATACATGTCTAGAAAAGTTTTGTCTAAGGAAAGACTTGGCATTTAAGTGTGTCTTTACGACCCACCTCTCTTTCATAGGAACTAACCTGGTGTATATCCATAGATTATGACATAATTCTGTTATAAGTTTTGTTAAAACTTTACTTTAGAAAGTGTCGTTATGTTATAAGACTTTCAATAATAAATGATGATTCAAGAAATACCTAACCTTGAATCGAATAGATGAAAGCGATTAAGTTCATTTTAGATTGGAAGTTTTATTTTTGCGTAAAATGTTATTTCGTAAGAATAATAATTATCAAAGTGACCTAATTAGCATTATTTTGATTTTAGCGTGATGAAGAGTTCGAGAAGACACCTGACAAATTAAGCTCACCTAGAATCGAGGAAACAATCTTCCTGACACACTCACGTGCGGGAGAAAATATCGTGACATAGTGGTATCTGAATATGCTTCACGACCTCCAAACTCCCTCACAAGTTTGGAGTTATCTTGGGTATTAAGAAAGTTTGTACTTAATCAATAGTTTGTTTTGTTTGGATTAAGTACAACAATATTTCTTATGTTGAATTATGTTAGGTTATGTGTATGTATGAAGATGTCATGATTATTCTTGTTTAATATTGCTCGAATAATTGTTCTAAGAATTATATGTATGAGATAATTGTTAAATTCAAGGCTTAAAAACATGTGTTATAAATGAGAAAACTTTTCATTGAGAAAAGAAATTTAACTAAGTTTCAGGCTTTTCTCGCTTGAGCGAGAAGTGTCTAGAGAAAACAGGTTTTCTCGCTTGGGCGAGACAGCTCTCGCTTAAGCTGAAATATGCACAAAGAAAACTGGTTATTTTCTTGCTTAAGCGAGACAACTCTCGTTTTAGCCACAGGTGCCTTATAAAAATGGTGATTCCCTCGCTTGAGCAAGACAACTCTCGCTTGAGCGAGAGGGCTCCATACAGACAAGACTTCTTAAGTCGTCTGAACGATAACTCTCACATGTGCGAGAGTCTAATGGTATTTTTGCCATCAAGAATTCATTCACTTCCAATC
>NC_032013.1:18673121-18728131 GCF_001865875.1 Lupinus angustifolius | reverse complement strand
AAAACCTAAAACACCTTTATTGGAGATAATGTTCTTTCAATAAGTAAATGTTCTAAAGATGAATAATTATATGAAATTCTTGGAAATGATACAAAGAAGAGTTGTCATATCTAAAGTGATGTATGTAAAGAATTGCATGGTTAAGGACGAGGCCCGCAAATGTTTTATTATGCCTACGCAATGAGATTGTTTGACCGTAAGAGGCTTGACTTGAGAGTCGTCCAGAGTGATTCAGCAATGGTTCGTAGTAGTACTGAGAAGTATTATATGCCCATGCAGCGAGATCGTCTGATCGTAAGAGGCTTGGCTTGAGAGTCGTCCAAGGTGATTCAGCGATGGTTCGTAGTGATGTTGAGGTTTATTCTCTGTGTTTTAAATGTTAAGATCGGGTCCCACTAGAAGCATCCCCGATGAGAAATGTCTTATGATAGGCAGATCGTTATAAAAGATGGATAAAAAGATTTAATTTGCTAACTTCTATTATTGTGCATATTCATTGTGAATAATAAAGTAGTGGAAGAGGAAATTTATGGGAGATGAACGAGCCTCGAGATGTTGAGAGGGACGGTGATGGAAATGATTCGTTAGCAAAGTCTAAAAGGAGAGTCTAGGTGAGACGAGTCCCGTGTATTCCTGGATGAGGTATTATGTTGGATCGAACAGTGCTCATAGCGCAAACTAGACGATCTCTAACAGTCCCTCTTTGTAATCACGATCGATGAGAGGGATGCCCAGAAAGTGTTTGATACGACACTGTCCTGAAATTGACAGTTCCGTTGGAACAGATCGATCATATATATATATCCTTGCGAGGAATAATTTTTGATGCGATCAAATCGGCTTGTTATGGGACATGTACTCTCGGTTATTTCCGAATAGTTATTGGGAGGATAATGATGTAAGGATGGTGGATATATGCATAGCATGCTTACATGGTATTTATCGATATTGATTCTAAAATCATAAGTTTTATACTTCTTCATCATTAATACATGCGTGTATGATCATATGTTATATTTGTACTTATTCTTTGTCTTGGGGTGATATTCTGTGTAATTCATCGATGTCAATGATAAGTTTTTCATTAGATCTTTTACTCCATCTCTTTTTTTCTGGTGTACTCATATACATCCACGTTTAGATGGACATATCGGCAATGATCAGGGGCTACCGCTTTACCATGTCCCAGAAGGGGGCATGGAGCGTTGAAGGAAACAGATACACCTACACTAGTCCCTGCGACCTGGAATTGGATCTCATATGTGATGGCTCTGTGTTGTATCTCTCGACACATTACGCAGTTCGGGAAACATCGTTAATCCTACCAAAGCGAAGGTTCGTACCTGCCAGTCCATCTGCACCAGTTGAGGCACGACGCAGATTGGAGGTTGTCAAGACCTGTCCCCAACCAAGATTCTTATCTACTGACTCAACGCCAAGAGGGTCGGAAAGAGCAGGCATGGCTACTTCATCGGGGCCTAGGGGGTACACCCCAGACCCTTCAATGGATTGGGCTGCAGATGAGGTGGTGGAGGAAAGGGACAATGACTGTGTAGAGTTAATTTGCATAGAGAATTTGGTGGAGGTTATAGAGATCTCTTCAGACTTGGAGGTCAAGGAAGACCCGAGTGAGGTTTCCAGTGCACCATCGGTCTAGGAGCTCCTTTCTTTCTTTTGATAGGGAACCTGTATAGGATACTTTTGTAATGCCAACGCCCCTGACATTATTTTATTTTTATTTGTATTTTTAGTCTTTGTTAGGAGTGAAAAATAGACTCTGCCTTGTATTTTGTAAACCATGATGTGCATATTATAAATTTAAGAATTGATTAATGCGAAGTATTCAGAAAAGAATTGTGTTTCGTTCAATTACATTTTAAGTATTAAGAAATTATTTTCGTAAAGGTTTGAAAATATGACATCTTGAAAGAGAATAGATAAAATAGAAAAATGATTTGAAAGTTATATGTTACATAAAAGAAAAAAAAATTTACCCATTTTCCAAGAGATTAAATATAGTAATTATGAAATGATTTTCGGAGCGTTACAACCATTACTTGACCAATGGTCTGGTGTTGTCTCGGTCAGGACAATGTTTTTGGCTTGGTACGTGGCTTGGTCACATGCCTTAGTTCCTTAGTCAGTTGGTTGGAAGTTAGCTCGGTCACATATCTTAGTTCTCGGTCAGGTGCTTGATGTTTGACTCGATCACACACCTTGGTTCCTCGGTCAGGTTCTTGATGCTTGACTTAGAAACATGCCTTGGTTCCTCGGTCAGATGCTTGATGCTCGAATCGATCACATGCCTTAGTTCCTCAGTCATATTCATTATTCGTGGCTCAATATTTGGCTTGATAATTTTGGTCATGGTTGTCTTTTATATCCAATACTCCCTCGCAAAGTGGAGAGTATATGTTAATTACTCCCAGCTTGGCAAGTAAATAATGAAATGGTGAAAGATCCAATGATTTTGTGAATATGTCTGTGATTTGCTTAATTGTGGAGATGGGAAGAAGATGAAATAGCTTAGCTTAAAGTCTTTTAAAAACCACATGGAAGACTATGTCTATATGCTTGGTCCTTTCGTGAAAGACTGAATTTGTTACTATGTATCTAGCATAATTGTTGTCACAATAGAGTAGATTTGGTTGAGTGAATGAGACCTTGAAGTTGTGGAGAGATAGATTAACTATTGTATTTCACATGATGCTGATGCTAATGCTCTATATTATGCTTTTGAGGAGGATCTTGCCACTGTATTTTGCATTTTGGATTTCCATAACTAGAGAATCTCCAAGGTAGACACATCTACCACTAATGGATTTTCTTAAGTCTATGCAGGCTGCCCAATCTGAATCATTGAAGGCCTTCAAGTGTAGGTTGGATGATGTTGGATAGAACAATCCTTCTCCTAGAATGCTCTTAATGTATCTGAGTATCCTGGTTAAGGCTTTGTAATGAGTAATAGTGGGTGGAGTCATGAATTGGCTCAATTGTTGGACAACAAAACTTATATCAGACCTAGTATTTGTTAGATAGAGTAATCTGCCTACTAATCTTCTATAAGATGTTGAGTCATCATAAGGTAAGGTTGTGTCATGGTGGAGTTTTGTGGTTTTAACTATAGGAGTGGGGGCAGGTTTGGAACCAAGAAATCTTGTGTCATATAGGATGTCCAAAGCATATTTTCTTTGGCAAATAGTGATACCTCCTTTAGTTCTTGCTACTTCTATGCCCAAAAAATATTTGAGGCTGCCTAAATATTTAATTTTAAATTATTGATCAGATAGTGTTTAACATGTTGTATTTCTAACTTATCATTGTCTGCCAAAACTAGGTCATCAACATAGATGAGTAAGGTTGTCAAGTGTATTCCTTGTTTCTTAGTGAACAAATAATGGTCATGGTGAGATTGACTATAGCCTAAGGATAGGAGTGAACGTGTGGGTTTAGTGAACCATTGCCTTCCTGATTGTTTGAGACCATAAATGGGTTTATGCAACTTGCAAACTTTGTTTAGTTTATTGCATATGACTCCTTAGGGGATGATCATATAGACCTCTTTTGTGAGGTAATCATGAATGAATGCATTGTTCACATAGAGTTGGTGAATAATCCAGTTTTGAGAAGAGGTTATGGCAAGTAAGAGTCTCACTATTGTGAGTTTCACAATAGGAGAAAAAGTGTCAATGAAGTCTATGTCATGTGTTTGGTTAAAACCCTTTGCTACTAGTCCAACCTTATACCTCTCTATGGAACCATCAAAATTGTGTTTGATCTTGTAAACTCATTTGCAGCCAATAGGCTTATTGTTGGATGGCAGGTTTATTATGCTCCAAGTTTTATTTAATTCAAGGGCATTGAGCTCATCTTGCATTGCCATTATCCAATGTTAGGAGTTAATGGCTTGGTTGTAAAGTTTGGGTTCAGTAGTGGTGGTGATGGGAATAATATGGTTCATGTGAGTTGTAAGACAGAACAACAAATAAGGGGTGTAGGATTTTGTATTGATTGTTTGTTTTCATCATATTGTAGTGAAAATCTTGCAAATAAATGGGTGGTTGCCTAATTCTAGTGGACCTCCTTTGGTTTTGAGTATGTGTTTAGTCAAGTTGAGGATTGGTGGTGGGGTTATCAGGTGGAATATTGGTCCTATTATTAGTTTGGTCTAAAGGGTCTTCACCAATGTTGTTTTGTACTATAATGTTGCAAGGATCATTAGGATTGGTATGGATGTCAAGGAAAATATAATCTTCTTCATTAATAGGTTGGATAGTTTGGCTGCTAGGACTAGATAGCTAATAAGGAAAATCATGTTCATAGAAAATGACATTCCTAGAGATAAATATTTCTCTATTATTAAGGTCAAACAATACCTACCCATTTGTTCCAGATTTATGGCCAAGGAAGATACATTTCCTTGCTCGATGGTCAAGTTTAGTCCATTGAGTGGTAAGGGTAGAGGCATAGCATTGGCATCCAAAGACTTTGGTTTCAAGAAAGTCGGGTTGCTTATTATAAAGAAACTCATAGGGTAATTTATCTTGAAGGACACGAGTAAGGTCATTCTTGTGTTGAACAACATAGGACCAAAAAATCATGGGTAAATAGGATTGATATAATAGGGTACTAGTGATATTAAGAAGGTGCATGTATTTTCTTTCCACAATAGAATTTTGTTATGGAGTTTTCACATATGAAGTCTGGTGTATCATTCCATGATCCTTAAAGAAGGTAGGTGTGTTGAATTCAGTGTCATTATCAATTCTTATAACTTTCACTATCCTACCAAATTGAGTTTGTGCCATGGTAACAAACTCTTGCATCAAAGTTCTAGTCTATGCCTTGGCTTTCATTAAGAATAGCCAAGTATGCCTAGAATGATCATCTATGATGGCCAGAAAGTACTTGTGACCATGCATAGATGGGATGGCCAAGGGTTCTCATATATCCATGTGAATCATGTCAAATATTTGGGAACTTCTGTTCATATTGCTTAGGAAGGGCAACTTAGCTTTGTTTTTCCTATATGACATAAATCACAAATTTGTACAGGGCTAAAATGAACATATGAGTATTGCTTGCAAATAAAATTCAATACACCAGATGAAGGATGGCCTGGTCTAAAATGCCATAAGTCAGAGTTAAAATCAGTATGAATGGTATTTAAATTGTGTCCTATATATGTAGTAGTTCTGAAATTTCTTCTAAAAACATACAAAATATTTCTAACTTCATCATGTCCAATCATCCTCAAGGTAGTCATATTTTGAATGGAACATTGTGAACCATCAAAAGTTAGAGCACAACGCATGGAGGTAGTCAATTTATAAATGGAAATAAGATTGTATTAGAAGTCAGAAATGTATAGCACATTATGTAATGTCAAGGAGTCAGAAAGACTAATAGTCCCTGAAAATCTTGCCAATGTGGTGGTTCCATTTAGCATATTTATGGTTATAGGCTTAATGGAATATAATATGTCAAATTTTTCAAGATAAGGGCACACATAATATGTGGCCCATGTATCTAATATCCAAAACGAATCATTACCCGTGACTTCTTCACTATTAGATTTATTTGATGGTGTTGCATGAATACTCAACTTATTTATGTTGTGATCAACATTTGCAGGCCCAATGTTGTGCAAAAGGGATGATAATTGTACATACTCCTTTGGCCCAAAGTTGAATCCTGACACATTGCTTTCTAGTCTTTGAGTTTCACTAGCCTCTTTGTGATCAATAGTAGTGATATTGTTGATAGTAATAGAGACTTGTCTTTGATTTCCTTGTTGCCCTTGTTGGTAATTGGGGGGGAATGTGTCTCTCATTCCCACAATATGTGCAAAATTGTACTTCACTAACCTTGTTCTTTCTGTAGCTCATTGCATTGCCTCTAGCTCTGCCTTGGGTGATATTCCTTTTTATGGTGTTGGTTTTTGGTTTCCATTGTGGCCTCTAGTCTTCTTGGTTTGTTTGTTGTCTGTTGCTTGATGAATTGAAAAGGATTTTGGGGTTCTGTGAGTTTGAATCAGTTAGTTGCCTCTCTTGTTGAAGGAGTAATGAGAAAGCCTTATTTATCGTTGCAAGAGGTTCCATCATGAGAATTTGGGCTCTCACTGTGCTAAATTCCCATTTACTCCCTTCAAGAAGCATATGACATATTATGTGTCACGATATTCCTTAGTTTTTCTAGGTAGTTCACACTTGCATTTTATTTCATATACACACTTGAGCAATGGTCTAACATATTTTAGTTCCCCCCATAAAGTTTTTAAATCAGTGAAATAGTTAGATATACATCTATTTCCTTGTCTAATTGAATAAAGCTCTTGTAGTACATCTGAAAATCTGAAGTAATCACCTTTTAAAAACCTATCTTTCAAGCCTTGTCACAGTTCTTGTGCATTGTCAATATATACTATACTTTATGATATTTTGGGTGTTAGGCTTCTTGTGATCCAAGAAATTACCATATTGTTATAATGCTCCCACATATCAAAATTTGGACTTCATTTGTGTGGTGTTGGGATTGAGCCATCTACAAATTTGAATTTATTCTTTGAACACAAGGCCTTTCTCATTACTCTTCCCCAAGATTGATAGTTGGCACCATCCAATGGTGGTGTAATTAGGATTGCCCCTGGATTCTCCCTAGGGTGTAAGTAATAGGGGTTATGTGTGTCATTGTTACCTGAGGTTATTTGGAAATCTCTTTCTTGCTCGAGAGCTTATGGCATGCTTGATGATGCAGCAGGTTTGAACTTCTGGTGTTTTGGTGGAGGAACCGTAGGTAGTGTATGGAAGAAGGAAGGAAGAAAATATGTGCAGCAAAAGGTAATCCAAAACCTTCAATAAGAAGGTTGATACCATATTCTTTAATTTGAAGAAATACCTCATCATTTTATTGGATAATCTCTTGTTGTTTACAATCTTTTGTTAATATCAAATTAGGTGAAATATGCTCCTTTTATACAAGAAAAAGACAAGTCTAAATAATAAATGATCTCTAACAAACTAAAAAGAATTAAAACACATGTTAAAAGAGTAAATATATCGGCATCTTGGATTACAAGCAATCCACTATCTGATATGGCCATGTTGTTGATAAGGCCAAAATCATCGGTCATTACTTAGCCAATGGTCTAGTGTTGTCTCAGTCAAGACAATGGTTTTGGCCTGGTGCATGGCTTGGTCACATGGCTTACTTCCTCAGTCAGTTGGTTGGAAGTTAGCTCGGTCAAACGCCTTGGTCCCTCGGTCAGGTGCTTGATGCTTGACTCGGTCACACACCTTGGTTCCCCAGTCAGATACTTGGTGCTTGCCTCGGTTACAAGTGATGAATGTGAAATTATGCTACATTTACATTGCATTTAACTTGCATTTTAGGATATAATTAGGATTTTAGGATTGTTTTTAGCTTTTATTTATCTTTGTTCGAGTTAAGCGGGTGTTTTTGGCTATGTTGTGCAGTTTGGATGGATTAAAGCCAAAAAGAGTAGAGATTGGGAGCAAGAAGATGGAATTCAGTGTTGAGACTATGCGAAGACCAATTGAAGGGTCGAAAGGACCGATAGACACATCTTAAATACATTGGGGAAGGACCGATAGATGAACCCAACTATCTGACCGTTCAGTTATTCAAACTAGAATCCTAATTCACAAGAGTAGTCTTAGGATTCTCGGGGGCTTCTAGAATTCAACTTGGGTTGCTACGAAGCGATTAGATAGAAAGATCCAAGTAAAGGATTTGATTGATAACTTTACCATACCACGAGAGTAGGTGCGACTTCAATTGAGTACAGATGTTGGAGCTTGAGAAAGAATGACACATATCAAAAAGCAATTCACTCTCACAACTTAAAGTTTATGAAAAGGAGCAAAACAATGAATTGTGAGTGTAAAGGCGATAATCATTATCTCGGGAGCTCTCCCTAAATTAGATTTCAATCCTTTTTAATACTTTCATAATTATTCTTGTTAATTTCTCAATCTAACTAAATTCAATTTTATTTCCTTATTTGAGTTAAGTATAAATTAATTGCTATAATTAAAGGATTTTTCCAGTCTTCTTGAGACCGATATTTTATTACTTGACGATATAATCGTGCACTTGCAATTTGCCCTATCAACACGCCTTGGTTCCTCGGTCATATTCATTCTTCATGGCTCTATATTTGGCTTGATGATTTATGTCATGGTTGTCTTCTATATCAAATAGTGTGTTTGTTTCCTATAATTTCTATGTTATTTTAGGGAATCAAAAAGGAAAGAATAATACAAAATTACAAAATATAGTTTAAATCAATATTATAAAAATTGGTTTGGAGTGACTAGTTCAACTATGAAGTGTGCATCTTATGAGTCTGAGCTTCTTATCTAATCAATTTTACATCAAAATTGAGATTACTCAATTTGGCTCGGTCGGTTTAATTCTAAAACTGGTGAGTTAGATGGTTGTACCGGCCAAGTCAATAAAAAATATTTTAAAAATAACCAAAACAATGTCATATTGAGATGGAAAATCAAGTGTTCTAGCAAAACCTTAGTTGTCTAATTAAATTTTAAATTTATATGTATGCTTTTGTTGCAATTAAATTATCAAACATATGTTGTTTGATAAAGTTTTTAACTTATTTTGTGACATTTTTTAGTAGTGAATAATTGTTTAATTAGGTTTAGTAATGTTTTTTTTATTTGGAGTATATAGTTGTTAACGTTAGAATTTTTAATGTAAATTGAGTCAATCTATCCAATCATTAATACGTTGATCCCACTATGATTAACCAAGTATCACAACCGAGTCTTCCATTGGTCTAAATTTAATAACATTTATTTAAACATAACTTAAACTGTCAATTTAATACATATTTTACTCAAATAAACATAAAAAACAAAGTCGTTACTTTAACTTTATAATGAAAACCCTATTTAGTTAGAACTATGTAATCAATATAACAATACAATTATGAATTAACAATATAATATTGTGTTTAACAATATAACATAATAATTATGATATAATATTTATTTAACAAGAACAATTTAATCAATATAACATTATATAATATGTATAGATTAATAACATAACATCATGTTTATGAGTTAAAATGAAATTAAATTTATGGATTAAAAATATAACGATACACTGAAATACCTTGTATCAATCATACATCAAGATATAGGAGAAATGAGGGAAATGAAAACCATAAGACTCAAGTATGATGGACAAAATTGTGATGTGCATGACATCATATGTGAAAGAAATGTGTGTTCAAGCTTAAATGGATCAAAAAGACACATAGTGTTATATGGATTGAATGGTGTGACATAAAATATTAACAATAAATCAAACTCAATGTACCAAATATGAGAATGTTGCATTGGATGAGTAGTCGTACTAAATAATATGGGATCATGAATGAATGCATTATGGATAAAACTGTGGTAGCTCCTAATATATAGAAAATGGTAGAATCGCACATTAGGTAGTTTAGTCCAATTTCTAGAAACATATGGACAAGAAATCGTGGGCATAGTGATTAAGAAAAATTTAGAAATCAAATATTTTGTTATTAATACATAATTTATAATAAAACATTATGATCTTCCTCGATAAAACTAAGACTTGAATATTGTTTTTTACATTCCCTTATAATATAAACATTTTTCACATACATGTATATTTTTAGTTATAGGTGGACTCCTCATTTATCAAATAAAAACATTTATTTCTCCTCTCCACTCTCACAACAATAAAAATAATATCACGAAAAGAACAAAGAGATGGGCAATGGTTAACACAAATGGCAAATCTGACCCTATTTTTTTAATGAAAAAAGAAAATATGCATACATCATGACCTAGTATAGTTTTCCTATAATCAATCTCTACTATGTATATGAAAATATTTTATTGTTAAAATAAAACTTATATATTGATGAATGATATCTTTATTAGACACAAGATAAAGAAAAGTGAGATTCACTATTTCTTATGTATATTTAGTGTGCTTCAATTAGGTGCACCAAGTAAATAACAATTCAATCCATGTTATATTTTATTTGCAAAGTAATCTCACATAAAAGTATTTCTCTAATATTCTCAGTACATCTGATGTGTGTCATTCTTAATTATTTAGAAAAGTCTTTTGAGATGCATTTTTTTCAC
Organism: Lupinus angustifolius; assembly: GCF_001865875.1. Classification (NCBI taxonomy): domain Eukaryota; kingdom Viridiplantae; phylum Streptophyta; class Magnoliopsida; order Fabales; family Fabaceae; genus Lupinus; species Lupinus angustifolius. The sequence continues at coordinate 18,717,959 of NC_032013.1, read as the reverse complement.
TTTCAACTTTAAATATGGCTAATATAAACTAATAACATTATGTTTTATGATTATAATTTGAATTTAAATGTCATCTTTCAAAATTTAGATTTATATTTTAATATTTTTGTAAAAAAATATGGGTTTAAAAGAGAAAATATTTGAATATTTTGTATATTTAGTGTGCTGAAAAATAATATACTTTTTTACTATATCATCCTCTAATCATTTTACTCACAAGAAGATGACATGTGTCACTATAAGATACTTTAACTATTAATGATTGGATTACAAGTGACATGTGTCATTTTTGTGTGGATATGAGACTTTAGTAGGAGGATATAGCAATACTCTTAGTATGCTTGAATTTGTTGCACCGAGTATATTTTTTAATGACACTTATAAATATTGGATGGGGATCACTTGTCCTATTTGGTGTCCCTAACCAATCAAAAAATCTTATTTGATTAAAAGTAAAAATTATAATAATGTAATATGGCTAAGACCCGAAGGCATTCTCTGCAACATATATTAAAATTTTCAATAACAAGTATTATCATATAATAAAAACATGAAAATTTAATGTGAAAATCATAAATTTTAAATATTTCTAATCAAATGAATAATATATTTTATAATCAATGTATGTGTAACTTCATATCTTGAATCATTGAATGATTAAGTCGTTGTTAATGTTATTGAATATTCCTAGCTCAATATAAGTAATTAGACAATTATTCATTCATACATCTCTCATTCGATTATACAATCTATTTTTCACAATTTTCAAGTTGAAATGACTTTTTCTGTAATTTTGTGGTAATAGGTAAAATCATTACAAAATTCAAAAGAAGATAAACTAATTAGCAAACAATATGTCTTCCACTTTCAACAATTTATCTAAATGATATTGAATCCTTTAATTCAACATTGTTACATATATCAATGATGTAACTCTCAAGTTGATATCGATTATCACCAAATCAGTTAAACAAAAATCAAATAGATGAAATTTGCGATTTCAATCAGTTTTGCTATATCAAAACTAGAGAAGAATTGGTTCAACTCAAACAAGACATGCATACAAAGAAGCAACTTAATATTTGTGTTGGAAAAATGATCATGTAGTTCCTTAAGTTACATATTCACAATAATATAAAATAATTTAACACAATAATGATTCTTTGTTGAGTGTAATATCTATGCATTGTGCTAATCAGGAAATTGATATTGAATTTATCAAACAGTGTTGCAGACAAGTATAAGGTAAGGGGGTTGTCGTATTCACATAGACTTGTTAAATATCGCTTTGCAACAATCATATTACTATCCTAAGTTGGTTTAGAAAGGGTTTTGGTGATGTTTGTTTATAGAGCGTAAAGTTACTATAACTAAAGATGTTCGATTTGATGTGAGATTGATCTCCTATTTATTTTTCATAACTGTGAGACTAATCAAACAAATAATTCATTTTCCATAACACCTCTATGTCTAGTAGTCTATGCATGTGAAGTTAAGTTAAGTGTACATCTCAATTGTATTAGTCGTCAATGTCTTGGCTTATATAAATACTCTATTAAAATAATGTCTAGCAACTAGATTAATAAAATTAAGCTATATGAACCGTTAAGCATACATATATGTCCAGTAGTCTATGCCAACAAGTTTAAGAGTTATTTGATGTTTATATGAATCTATGTCTAGTAATCATATGAACACAGACATGCATGTGACAATTAAGCATACAGTCATGTCTAACATTATACAAAAAGGATAAATTACATGTATTACGCTATTGAAACATAATTTCTTCACTAATTTATTTCCGAAATCATACTTAGCAAATCATTATTCACAAAGTAATTCATAAATATTCATACTTCAAATTGTGCATATAACAATTCCGAAGATTATGTCAAATGAATATTGTAATCAATCTTAGGAAGAGAGTAATCCTAGCTAAGTATTTTCATACATAACTAAGATAAAAAATAATGCAAAAATTATAATTTATTGAGAAGTGATACATCCTATTCGAACCTACATCAACTTAATCGTTTATACTCTCTCATGCAAAAATAATCATAAAATCAATCGAAAGTTAGTTGGGAACTAAAAATCAGGTAATTGGTCTTCTTTTGCTTTATGATTCCTTTTTAACATTCTGAATTTTGGTGCTTGCACTAGACACATGGGCGATGCGCTCAACGCAACCTCTTTGTCTAACTCGACATTTCACCTAGGCAAGTAGTACTTAGCGCATCTTCCATACTCAATGTGGCTTGTGTCGAGCGTCATTCTTGTGTTGGGCGGCGCAAGTCAACTAATTTGTGGTCTTGCTTGCATTTGGCACCAATACTTTGCTTGTTTTACTCTTCTAATGTCATGAAATATCATGGAAATTCAATTCAAATGATTAGTGCAATAATTCATGAAATTTTCAATTATGAATGCATAACTTGAGTATTTAGAATTAAAATATGTTGTAATTAGCCTTATAAATTAAAGTAATTTTCACACCTAATACATTGTCAATATAAATATATCTACACATTCAGATCAGTCACTATTTATTTGTATTACTTATATTTAAGAGTCAATAATAATTAAAAATGAATGGTGAATGATATAATGACAAAGTAATAAATTGTTACACTATTCGTATATACATCTTTCTCTTATTTCTTTTTCATGAAATATGTCATGTTGTTTGCAAAAGAAAATTAAACTTATAGAGTTGTAAATGATATATATATGTTTTGAAAAAATTCAGGGAAATTCAAGATTTAGGATGTGCATTTGCATAATATGGGGCACCGTCCTTGTATATGGTTTCTAATAAAAAATAATATCCATATTTTTTTTACCAATTTTTTAGTTTTATCTACTTTTCACATTAACAGTATTGGAATTTTTTATGGAAATATACCAAATCCTTCCTGGTCACGGGAAACTAAGTTCCTAAAGAATTTTCTTCTATCTCGTTTTGCATTTCATCTCTCTTTACCATCTCTTACCATTCTCATAGTCTCTTCTCATCACCATTTCTATCATCATAACATTTTCTTCATTTCTTCTTAAGTCAACTTAATTATTTCAGACATAAACATGTGCGTGTTCCAAATGAAATTTATAGATAATGTACTTTCACCATTTCTCATTTATTTCGATTCGTTACTAGTAAAATTTCTAGAAATTTAAGATGATAAAAATTGGTGAAACTCAAATATGATTAGTCTAAATAATTTATTATACAGACAAAAAACATTATAAATGATAAGAAAATAATAATCCAAATAATCTAATAAGATAAATAAAACTAATTAAATCTTAAATAAAATAATATTCTATCAATTTAAATATATCTATCAAAACCTTAGGTAGACTTTATATTTTTTTGGGTTTGTTTGTTCTTTGGTTGGTACTAGCAATTGAACCTAGTCTAATTGATATAATTTCAAGGCAACTACCAAAGAGACCAAAGATGCTAGTCATAAGCTTTATATTTTAAAAAACAATAAACGGTTGAAAGGAGACAAGTAAATAACCAATGCAACCACCTAATCTTAGACTTTTTTGTACTTATCCAAATATGTTTTTCTGTCACTTTCTTCGTATCACAATAAATTTTGTTTAAATCCGTGAAAACCTTATATTATCTTTTTTTTTCTATTCTTGGTTTTTGAGAGAACAAAACTTCACCATGCACTTATTATGGTTGTTTCCATTGCACCATTTACCATTGATTTACTCATATAAATATAGAGAGATTAATGTAAATTGTTTTTTATTTAAATATACACTCCTCAAGAATAATTTAACTTTTCGCTGTTAAATCGTCTCCTATAAATAATCAAAATTAAATTATAGAAGCAATTGTTTTTACTAAAAATATAATGTAGTGATATTTAATTGACTTTTTAATCTTTATTAGTAGGTTATATAACAAATATTATTTATCAATAAGACATTAATGTATAAGGTTCTATTAGATTCTTAGATAAACAAAATGTCAAAAATTCAATTCCTGGAAATAATACTTATCAAATAGTCAACTACACATCCAAAAAATAATTAGTTCTTTATATATAGAATGAAAATACTCTTGGTTACAGCAAAAAAAATTCTCTCTTTCTTAATTAGTGAACATAAAGATTGAAGATAAAGTTTAAATAATAGCATATTCTTAAATTATGTTAAATAAGATGTTGATCATTTTTTTATTATTTCTGTTTACCTTATCGTCTAAAACTCTACATTCAAATATTCTCATAAAAAAAAGTAGAGCCTGAAGTTTTATTCATAATTTTGTGCAGATTAATTTAAAAAGTTTAATATTTAACATATTAGCAAGGTAGACATTTTTATATAACCATTATATCATTCATTATTAACGTTTATTGTCATTTTAAAAGTAAATAGTAAATAAGATATAAATGGTAGGTAAAACGTATACATTATAAAAACTATTATAGTGATGTAGCAGAGATGTTACACTCAAATTAAAAATATACTGAAGTTAATGAACTATTTTTTCGGTGCAATGATTAATTTAATTAAAAATCAAAGCTAAATGGTAAAGAATCAGTCAATGCACACTCACATGTGAGTCAGGAACCAGAACACAATGAAATGCGGCAGGTGCACGTGGATTGTCTTTGTTATTTTGCTAAGTAATAAAAATTTAGTAATGATATATTCTCCAACTAAATTTACTTATAAATTTTTTATCTATAAGAAAATAACATATAATATTAGTAAATAAAGTATCAACTTATGTATAAGATAATTAGTAGCAATATATATCATTTTCAAAAAAAAATAGAAAATAAAAAGGAGGTGGATGGTTTTTTATTTATTAAAAACGACATCACATCCTACAATTCCTCTTATGTAATATAAGAAAAAATTAACATGTTTACAAAATAATATTCTATTTAATAATAATTAATTTAGAAGTGTTATATTTCGTTTTTTATGATAGATTTAGTAGAAAAATATTCAGTACTCATTTTTACCCGGCAGACATATGATTTATTATTAATATTCAATTTTACTGAAATACATATACATGTATGAATGAAAACAAATACATAATAAATAGGCCGGCAGGTACAATAAAGTTGAATGGTACTTGGGATTGACCATGTTAGTTTCTTTTTTAACCCTCATTTATGAATGATTTTACCTTTTGACTGCTCTCTAGGACCTGTCATTTTTTTAACCCAGCCATTATTAAAAAGAACACTTGGGTAGAAGTTTTTATATTATCAATGCATTATATTTATTGATATGTAATAATAATTAATTTTTAAATATATATAATACAAATAAATTATTAACAATATAATAATTATGTGTCAATCCTCACACCAAAAGATAGTAAATTGTTAATAAAAACGATTTTCTTTCATTTGGTGTCACAAAATTAGGTGACATTGGAATTGGCAAATATACATTTTCATTTATACATGGTGATAGATACTTCATGCCGACCACATTTTTACTTTTTTGGTATTAAATATTTGTAATTTATATTTGAATTTATTTATTGGTATTAAATACTTTTTCGGTGTAATGTTCAAATTTTCAAATACACTTTTAAAATAAAAGAATGATGAGACAAAATAAGAAGATAATTTATAGGGTTTTTGGTAGAAATAAGAAGATAATAAGGGGAAAATAAGGAAACCACAAATTACATCATGGTGGAGTGGTTGTTTTGTATTTTTTCTTTATTAAGTAATTAACATGTTGACTGTCACTACCGTGTCTATCAAACTATTTTCGTACGTTATAAAGAACAAATATAGTATTTTGTGTTAAATATTTGTAATTTGCAATTGAATTTATTCGATTGGTGTAATGTTCAACTTTTTTAATACACTTTCAAAATAAGAAAATAATGATGGTAAAATAAGAAGATAATGTTATATGGTTTTTTGGTAGAAATAAGAAGATAATGAGGGTAAAATAGAGAATCACAAATTACATCATGGTGGAGTAGTTATTTTGTGTTTTTCCTTTGTTAAGTAGTATAGATATTACCAACGAGGCGTTAGTCTGGTGTAAGATTCCACTAGATCTTCAATGTCGAGTGTTTAATTTCTTAGAACGACACTTGCTGTGAGAGACCATCGTGAACCCTGATAAAAATTAGTTCATTATCTAAGAGGGATAGCCTTGTTATATATATATAATATATATATGTGTGTGAATTTGATGAAGGGAGCCTAGCCGCAATTCAATTTGTCTATTTATAATCTCAAGTAATCAACTATAATTTTCGTTTTTATTTTTCTTAATTATGATTGGTTTTGACATGTGTAAATAGGCATTTCAAAATAAAATAATCTCATCCATTCTATGAATAGATCAATTTATCTGGGTAAATCAAATGTAGTCCAAGACACATTTACATATATATACATATATATAAAAAAGCCAAAATTTGAAATAATTTCTCTCGTAGTGTAATTTTCACTTTCCTGTTTTGCCCTTAATATTATTTAATTTTTACAAAAAAACATATAATCCTAAGCAACCACCACCAACACATTAATTAACCATATATCTCACATTAAATTAAACATTATCATAAATACACAAAAAATATAATATAAAGTATATCAAACACAACAAATACACTCTAATTCTAAAAAATGAAATATTTAAAAATTGAATATATAGTATCATATAATATTCACCAATAGACACAAAATGTTTATACACACTAGTATATATTAGGAAGTTTTGTGATTTAAATTTCTAACCATGTAAAGTTTATCCAAAGCACAGTACAGTTTCCTACCTACTGCTACAACTACTATTAGAGCACATGCAACCATTCATTTTGATTTGATGACTTTACATGGCTCAGAATTTCTAACCAAACTATACAGCATGTGACATCAAAACTAACAAACTGTCATGTGGTATCAAATATATCTTAACCAACTTAAACAGTTAAACTTTTTAGATTGGAATATGGAATCAATATTAATAATAAATAATTCATTAAAATATACCAAGTTCATATGGAAATATACCCTGCCTTCATTACAACGAGGGACTGAGGGAGCCAGGGATGTGCCCATTTAGGCAAAATCGAGGCTGTCATTCAAGACCTCAATTTGTTGTTATAATGGACATTATATGAGTTTTATGTACTGACATTGTATCATTATTATGTTTAATTATTATTCATTCTTTATAAAATGTAATACAAATAAATGATGAATGATGTATTTAGTATGTGTAAATTTGTATACTAACATTTCATAAATATTACTTTTATAAGTTTGATTTGTTATTAATATTAATTATTAGGTTAAGTTTTGTTGTGATAATTTTATACTATATTGTTTTTATTTTTAGGTTTTTTTTTTCTAGAATATGAACTTGTTTTAGGTTTTTTTTACTACTGATAATATCTTCTCAGCTTTTTTGGATATATAACTAATCTTTTATAAAATGCGTGACTATCCTTCCTAACACGTGTCATTCCTATGAATCGAATCATTTTTATTGATTTTGATTTATCTTATGCTAACAGGAAAAAAATGATACTCATTCCTATGCTTGGTAGGGAAAAGGGTGAATGGTCCCAAAAGGGACGGGAAAAAAGCCACTACAAAGAACGGGGGGTCATCCACTCCGTCGCTGGGTAGTTTACTTTATCCGTGACTCTGAGTACAAGATTTCCGGGATCAAGAAACTCGCAAACAAATATGCTTGGCTGGACTCTTTTCTCGTATGCCAGGAAAATAAAATTTTAGTACAACTCAGCTTGCTGCAAAGCCTTTCTTTCTCGTCCAAACACTCCAGATCTGCACTTCCCTTTTCTCCATAGGGCCGAAGCTTGACTAAGAAGGGCTTTTTTTATAGAGTAAAGCATTAAAAGATTATATTCTTTTCTAATTATATACATTTACAATACGGGTCATGATCTTATCCAACAGGAGAGAAAGTAAATGAGAATATAAAGAAAAAATGGTATGACATTTAGTTTTTTTTCAAAATATTTTTATTTTAAAAGTATATATCGGTATATTTTATAAAGATTTGATCCACTTAAATGTGTTTTGGATCTGTGATTAATAACAATTGATGATTTAAAATATATATAATCTCAGTCAATGTAAAGGTTGATTAAACAATATGTTATTAAAAAAAGTAATCTATCTTAACACATAGTAACAAAAAGATATGGGATGGTCGAAAAGTACAATAAGCTAAGATATATGGATAAACAATAGTGAGAGATGTAACCTAAGTAAGGGATAATGTAAAATAAGCACAAGATTAACGTAATCTGAGGGTCGGGTATGTGGAGCCACGGGTGATGGCATTTCATTTTCAACGTTTGGCATGCATTTGCATCAGCAATAATATCTAATAGTAGCATGGGATATGCCTAAGGTTTGTCTCTTTGTTGGACAGATATCACATGTTCTAAATAATATCTTGTTTCTTATTCTGAGACAATAAAATATTGACACATAAATAAAAGAAAGTTTTAAAAAACAAAAAAGTAACATTCTGATTGGTTCAAGACAGAAAATGAGATACAATTTAAGAATGTAATTATTTCTCCTCTTTCTTTCTAATGTAAATTAAAATATTAGGTTTGCAAATTGTTGCTTTATCCAATGTTTAGTAAAATTTCTCATTTGTCTGATGTGAATGATGACTTAAATGTGGAACAATATAACCTTTTTATCTTTGATTCTAACATGTTCAAATTGCTTTTATGAATGCAACCAATGTAAGGTAAAAGATTTTCCCCAATTGATACGTCTTAGTGGAAAGGAGGCAAGGGAAAAACTAATATAAAAACCTTCAAATACTTTCAAGACTTTTAGTGCCTTAATTAGTGTGTAAAGTTGTGGTTATAATTATGTGCTTATCATAATTGTGAAAAAAAATGTAGAAGTATTTGGTTGATGCCACTACAATTATGGTCGAAATATCATTATAATGAAGACTATCAAAACTACAATATTATGACTTCAATTATATTTACAAAATGTAATTTAAAATATTGGTCTTAGGTTAAAATAAAAAGAAATAAGTCTTTCTTAAAAAACTTAAGAATCAATATATTAGAGTGACCATAAGTAGCCCAATAGGTCAATTGAGAGGGTGATAATGTCCTAGCCCTCGACCACTAGCTAGCCAATATTGTAAATCAACTAGCAATGGGTCACTAGTTGACCAACATTACCCATCATTTAGTATAGATATAAAAACCGACATTGCCTGTATAGCTCGCATTTTTTTGCGGACAGAGCATACAAATTTTTCCCATTTGTCCGTTTGGCCTACCAAGTTTGTGGACATTTTTGTTGGGCATATGGGCGGCTCGCGAGCGGTCCATAAACATAATTTAAGGAAAAAATAAGAAAATTTTAAATAAGTTATAATGTAATGTGATTTTTAATCCCTAAAAATATTGTAATCTAATGTAATTTATTAAACTTTATATAAAATTTTAAAAAAATTGTTATTTTTTTATCTTCAACTACTTTATTTAATGTAATTTCATTTATTATATGAATTTTTTTATTTTTTTAATTATTCAACAATACCTAGGGGCCGCCCGCAAACCCGTTAGCCCGTTTTAAAACAGACAAAGCATTGAATTTTGTCCAATAAACCAATGTTGACATGCTCTCGTCCACTTAAATTTTTGCGGGCATTTGCGGGCGCGAACTAAATGGGTCGACAACCCGTTTTGCCATCTCTATCATCTGGCCACCACATGGCCAACTTTGCTCATCATTTGGCCCTCAATCACTAGCTAGTTAGTATTGCCCACTAGTGGGCCATCAATTGGCAAGTAGTTCTATCAGTCGACCCTTAGCTAGCCAACACTACCCATCACTTAGCCACCTCCGACTAGCCAACATTGCTCTTCAGATGGTCAACCAGGTTCAAAATCGAACATCGTGGACATATTCTCTAAATCTTGTTAAAAATCCGACCAACAAGGTCCAATTAGTTCAACATTTAGTCTATGTGGTATCTAACAAGGGAAAACTCCCCTAGAGGGTATATATATAAGAGCTACCATAGGCTCAAACATAGAATTGTCAAGACTGACTGATTGACACATGAGCATGATCTCAGCCATGATGTCACTAGACTTTCCTTCGAAGCAAAACAAACTCTCTCATCCAATATAAATTGAGAGGGTCATTTCAAAATGAATTACACTCTATTCATCATTTTAGTGACTTTTTTCTATATTACTCTCTATTATACACTTGTATGTTTAAACATTTGGCTTGAAGGTCAGATTAACTTTTTAAGTACCACCTAAATCCTCAGTCCACTACAACATTGTTCCAACACTGTAAGGTTGGTCTTCAACCCAATTTAGTACAAATACATCATTGTCGCACTACCCCTCTACCTGACTCAAAGAAAGTCTCTACTTTTGAATCTTAATGCTTGAATTTGCTCAGATTTAAATTACATATTTTACTATTTTCTTTTTATTGTAACTAAAAAACTAAGAAAAAGGATGAGGGTCGAAAATATAATTAAATGTATATCGAGATTCAAGTCAATGTTGAATAAAGATCATCAATTTTCTTTTCTAGAACATGTGATATTTATTTTTTAATAGAAAAAAATAAGCTAAAGTATTGTAACAAGCTCCAAATTAATGTTGAGTATTGATTTTTATGATAAACATTGGAACAAAGAGACAACATTAATTAATTTATCAAAAAACCAGGTATCTTTCACGCACACACACAAAAAGAATAAGTGTCAAATTAAAATTATAAAATTTTGATAACCCAAAAAAATAATTTATAAAATTTAGTTGATGAATCATGAAACACCCAGCAAGACGTGGCAGATTTATTCTGATTTTGTGATGAATGAAAGTCAAACATCCAACAATGCATAGACGCGGATGAATAAATGTAAGATGATGTTGAATCAGACCAATAATATTCCCCTAAACAAAAAGTGGCCTGGTTTATACCCTTATTTTCTGACCATCTTTATTAATAGAGAGACGGTGTTTCGAAAAACAAAAAATTATAATTTTTAATGATCTATTTATTCATTTGATTATAATAAAATTATATTTTTGATATAAAAAATAATGAGAAAAATATGCCTTTATCTCTCCGTTAATAAAGAAGATTCTAATTCTCTTTTCTTCATCTTCCATGATAAAGGTGTGGTTTAGGTTTAAATCAATGAAGGCGCGAATTATTTGCATGTTGTACCTAGAGTACAAAACTCTACCCTTCTTCACATTTAATATGAATTAGCACATTGGAAATGCAAATTTGGTGGATAAAAAATGTTTAATATTTATATGAAGATAAAATATCTACTCATATCTACGAGATAATTTAGTCATTATTTGATATATGTCTTATTTTTTCTATATTACTATAAAAAGAAAAAATAAAACACATGTCATAAAAATAATATATTACATAAAAAAGAAAAAAAATAAGACACAAATCAAACAATGAGTGAATTTAAGGAGAGAAAATATGTCCAAAATTTATTCTCTATTTATATAAGTATATAAATTTTTAGAAGGTACATCTATTTGAGTTTACTTTTATTTAAAAGTTAATTATAGTTAACACTTGAATGATAAGTGATGTTACAAATATTAAACTACATATAATTATTTACGAATTTAATGATGTTTTCACATGCCTTAATCGACATAAAAATGCTCAAAAATCTTATAAGAAGATAAATTATTTTAAATTGGTAACTAAAAATTTAAAGAATTATCTTAATTGGTGTGAATGAGGAAAAGATCGATCTGAAAAATTCCAGGACAGATGTGAAAAATTAAAAAAGATTTTAATTATAAGATTTTTTATGTTGTTAGCTATATTAATTATAAGATTTTTTATGTTATTAGCTATTTTAATTATAAGATTTTTTATGTTGTTAGCTATATTAATTATACAGGTTGATCTACTTATTTATGCCTTTTAGATTTAAGAGATAGTGAAAAAGAACCAAAATCTATATTGATAAGGTTAGGGGCAGTGTTGCATGCAAAATAGAACTAAACTATACAAAGTTTGTTGGCTCATGTTTAATGCATAAAAATACACAATATTTATATAAGAAATAGATAATACAAAATTATTAATATTGTTCTAAAATAGGCTAACCAAATCAAAGGCGATGATTTGTTTCCAATAAAAATGATAAAACTAATCCAATAAATTCGACCAACCCAAAAATTGCGGTTTTTGTTGAATTGACTTGTTTGGTTTTCACACAAACATATTCGTAGCCATAATTAAAGGTTAGAATAGACCTTTACATAATTATCACCCAATAGAGGCTAAAAATATATGTTCAAATTCAAATGCTTAAACAACTGAGGGTAAAAAGCTTTCTGTCCGTTTAAAATTTGAAATTGAGTTAAATATATTTAATTGCAATTTTAATAATTAATAAACTAACAACACAATGGTCATGTATTATAAGAACTCATTTAATCCCTAAATAGATAATAAGATCAAAGTTTTCTTCTTAAAATTGACACTCGTTAGGAAGGGAAGTCATATACCAAAAAAGAATTAATTACTTATTTAATTCTTAGATTATATAAAAATTGTAATTTAACATTTAATAAAAGTAAATGGAGATATTTTTATATAATAAAAAAGATGTACAAGCGTAAAATATGATAATCTGATATATTTTAAATACAGCTTATACTAATAAAATATGATAATCTGATATATTAAATCCTTATACACAGTTAATATATAAAGATTACCCTATTTCTTATATATCTTATTTTACCTAGCAAGCGTAAAAGGTGGAAGAAATTTTAATTTTAATTTTAATTTTGAATTAATCTTTTCTTGGATTATAGATTTTGCTTATTTATAAAGTTGAAAGGTGAAGCTAACCTCCATTCTCACCCGCCGCCTGTAACAACAGCAGCAACAACATAGGAGAGAGAAAGAGAAAGAACATAACAGTGAGTGTTTGTGTCTTTCTTTCTTTTCATGCTTCATAATCATAGGACCCAATATTATCAATATTCACATAATCATCTTCATATCACTCATTTGTGTGCAAGTGAGTTTTGAACCATTCTAGAGGCAATTAAACCAAATGGGTATTCTTATTTTTTGACTTTGTTGTTGTTGTTGGTATTGTATTGCTATAAAGAGAAAAAACTTTTTGGTCCAATTCCAACACATAAACCCAGAAAATTAGTAAAGGAAGAACCTTGTGAACCATGTCATTCTGAACAAGGTTAATTCCCCATATTTTTCTTCCTTTTTGTTATGAAATATATATGTTAATGTCTGTCACTGCCATATAGTTATATCTAACTAACTAGATATGTAATATGTCTCTCTTATCTTATCCAAATCACCCTCCTTTTTTAGTTTCATGCCAAATTAAAAAAAACAAAAAAACGTCACTTTACATTGTTTGTTTTGTACTTTTGTTGTCATCATTTGTTAGTTTTATCAAAGGGTGTTATTGGGTCTTAGTAGCACAACAACAACTTCACTGGTTCGTCCTCTTCAACTGTATAATATGTGTTTGTTTTTTCAGTCTTGGGTTGTATTTTGTTGTTTATTCATAGTGCTGATATATTGTTGTTCTGGTTTTGTGCATTTAGGCTGGGACAAACATTTAAGGGTGGAGAAATGAAGTATGTGTTGGTAACAGGTGGTGTTGTTAGTGGACTTGGGAAAGGTGTCACTGCTAGCAGTATTGGGGTTCTACTCAAGACATGTGGTCTTAGAGTTACTTCTATCAAGATTGGTATTTTCCTTCTTCATCTTCTTCTTGTTCTTTGAATTGAAACCTCACTTTTTTGTTTTAATTTTGTCCACAACCCTCTAAAATTAGAGAACAAGTATCTCCTTAGAGTTAACTTTTCCTCCGACAACTAAAATTATGACATGTCTTTTGTTTTTTTTTGTTTTAGTTTTTAGAAATGTTTTATAGAAAATAATTGAGCATGACACATTAATGAGTTTAGTGGCTGGAGGAGCTAACTTATTTTCTCGTGTGAGAAAATACTTTATTTACCTAAAATTAATACTATAAGAAAATGCATTTTTATATATACCTAATGTTAATGAATTGAATTTCTTAATAAAATTGCCATTTAATTAATTGGCTAAGTTGATACCAACTTGTTTGTTTCTCTTAATTATGTGAGGTTTCATTTGTATGGAACTCTTTCTAGTTGAACCAAAAGAATTTTTGTTCTTCAATGATTTACAAAGAGATTGGTTTGTTATTTTTGAGCTGTTGTATTTCTTCCCTGATTTTGGAGTATTATTGATCCTCATGCATTAGTATTTCCTTTTCTGCTGTGATTTATTCTTTTATATTGACAAGAAAAGAGCAATTCCAGTTTTATCCTCAGTATTTATCTTCCATGCTATACGCAATTAAATCCTATATTTCTTTCTTACTATTATGTTATGTAAAAATAGTTTTTTTAACTTATCTATTTTTCTGCAGATCCCTATCTGAACACTGATGCAGGGACTATGTCTCCTTTTGAGCATGGGGAGGTGTTTGTCTTAGATGACGGCGGAGAGGTAAATAGATTAATTTTTCTGCCACTGAGATGCCGATTACTTGTTTTTGTGACATGCCATTAGCCATGGTGTAAATATTTACTTATGTTGTTTTGCTCGAAAATAAAGCTAAGCCTTTTAAATTTTTGTTGTGTGTGCTGAAGGTTGACCTTGACCTTGGGAACTATGAACGTTTCTTGGACATCAAATTAACCTGTGATAATAATATCACTACCGGAAAGATATATCAGGTGAATAAACGGCCTTTGAAGTATTCTGTTTTTGACTAGCTGTTCCTATGGGTTCTTATTATTTTTTTAATTTTGAATGTTTATAGTCTGTTATTGAGAAGGAGAGAAGAGGAGATTATCTTGGAAAGACTGTCCAGGTTCTTTTTAATCATTCTAATTTTCCTCTTTGAAGCTATCTGCAATAGTTGCTAGTGCCTTAGTTTTCATATTGTTTTTTCTTTATTCGTAGGTTGTTCCACACATAACAGATGCCATCCAAGACTGGATCGAGCGTGTTGCAAGGATACCGGTTGATGGCAAAGAAGGGCCAGCTGATGTTTGTGTCATTGAATTGGGTGGAACTATCGGTAAAAAATTAAGATTTCTCGAACAACTTTATAGTTAATACTAAAATAATTTGATTTTCAGTACTGTTATAATTTGTATTTGTCCATTCTGTTTGGCAAATAGTGAGAAGAAATAGTATCAAATATCAGTACTTTCGGTACTAAGAAAATTCTATAACTTCTATATCGAATGTGCCTATGCGTGATCCAGAGATTGAAAGAAGAAGCTTGTACATAAGCTTAATTTAAAATGACTTTGCTTTAATGCAGGGGATATTGAGTCTATGCCTTTTATTGAAGCACTTGGCCAATTTTCATACCGTGTAGGTAATGTTTCGATCCTCATGGTTTACTAATTCATACATGCCAATTTCATGTCTCAGTGAATCGGTCTTATTAATTTATTCTGATACAGGCCATGGCAACTTCTGTTTGATTCATGTCAGCCTGGTTCCTGTACTCAATGTTGTTGGTGAACAGGTATACCTCAAACTATATGCCGTTGGTGGAATATTTATATATTCATATTAAAAATAAATGATACATAAAATTTGGTCAAGTAGAAATTTGGAATTTTATGGTTCTGTTGATTGTTTTTTACCTTTAATTAACCAAATGGAATATTCTTGTATCTTTTCAAGTTGTATAGTCAACTTAGTATTGTATTTGTGTTTTACATACTTATTGAAATTTACTCTGCAGAAAACAAAGCCAACTCAGCACAGTGTTCGACAACTTAGAGGATTAGGTTTGACCCCGAATCTTCTTGCTTGTCGAAGCACAAAGGTGCATTTCTTGTCCTTTTTCTATTTTCCGTATTATCCTCGTGGTCCTATGCATCGCTGATCAAAGAATCTATATTTGACTTGTCCTTTCGCCAGGAACTCGATGACAATGTTAAGGCAAAACTTGCTCAATTTTGTCATGTGCCGGTAATATGACAGAAATGTTGAGAATTTTTATTTTGCTTATCATTAAAGTCAATGTATTCTAAGGTGGAACTTATGTATCTGCAGTTGTCAAACATAGTTACTCTTCATGACGTTCCGAATATTTGGCACATTCCTTTGCTATTAAAAGTAAGTAATTCTGTAGTATTTTTGAAATTTCTTCCAGGGGTTGTTATCTAGACTTAAGCGACACTATTTATGTGGCTCAATTTATTTATTACTTGGTTAGATAACTTGTAATGTTTTTCCTAGAGGCTGATTTGCATGTTTTTCCATTTAGTGGTTTATAACTCATTTCGGAACCTAAACTTTTCTTATAAATTCATTTCCTGAAACAAATAGGACCAGAAAGCGCATGAAGCTATCCTGAACGCTCTAAACCTGTTAAGGTTTGTCTGACAAACTTGTTCTAATTTTTGGTGTATAACCTCCCTTTCTTGTTCCGGAAAATAATTTTTGGTGTATTTTTTTGTCTGACACTTGACAATATCAGTTAGTTTAGTGTTTTTTTTGTTATTTGACTAATGGTCCTATTTTGCAGTATTACTATAGAGCCTAATTTGAAGGAATGGACCACCAGGACTAAAGTTTATGTCGACTTTCATGAAAATGTGGGTCTCAAACATCTCAAATCTATCTAAAAATTTCCAATAATTATTCATTTTTCTGAATATTGTCAAGTGTTGGTCTCACAATTGTTTCATGTTTTACAGGTTAGAATTGCGATGGTAGGAAAATACACGGGCCTTTCTGATGCATATCTTTCTGTTCTGAAGGTAGCTTGCTTGACAATTTAATAAATAGGAATACATAATTTCCAGTCCATATATTTGTGCATTCTCTTCAACTAGAATATTGTAGTATATGAATTTATTAGAGAAAAAAATGTATGCATCGACAGTGTAAGAGTTTCATATGCAGTCAGTCCATCATCCACCATTCATTTTTAAGCATCATTAACTCTTAAAAAAAAGTAATACAAATGAATGGTGGATAATGTACCAACTGTGTATAAATAAATCGTTACACCTACAGTTTATAGATATTACATTCAATTTATTATGAGCCATATTGAACTTTCCAGTCTAAAATATTATTAAACTGAACTCCATAATACCATAAGCTAATCTACTTGGCTTTTCACGCAGGCACTTTTACATGCCGCTGTTGCACGTAATCGTAAACTTATTGTGGACTGGGTTGCTGCTGAAGATCTTGAAGATGCTACTTCTAAACAGGTGCTTATCGAGCTTTCCACTGTACTTTATATTTTAGTTAACTATTAAATGTTACCTTATAGTCTATGCCAATTTCTGATTGTTATTGCAGGATCCTAATGCATATAAAGCCGCTTGGGGACTTCTGAAGGTATTTTTATTTTTTCAACTCTGGATTCAATGTCTTTCTTTTATTTTCCTATTATAATGGTAATTTATATTTGTTTAATTTCATTTAAGTGTGAGATTATTTGTTGCAGGGTGCTCATGGGGTTCTAGTTCCCGGAGGTTTTGGTGATAGAGGAGTGGCAGGGAAAATTCTTGCTGCAAAGTATGCTCGAGAGAATAATGTTCCATATCTTGGCATTTGCTTGGGAATGCAAATTGCTGTCATTGAGTTTGCACGATCTGTCCTCGGTATGGATGATACTACCAGCACCGAATTTGATCCCGAGGCCAAGAACCCTTGTGTCATATTCATGCCAGAGGTATATTGTTTGTTACTCTTATTGTTTCCTTTTGGAATCTAGTTAAAACTGGTTTGTATTCTATCGGCAGGGTTCAAAGACTCATATGGGAGGAACCATGCGTCTGGGTTCAAGGAGAACTTACTTCCAAGTTGCTGACTGCAAATCTGCGAAATTGTAAGAATTAAGAATCAAACTCAAGCTTCATATATGTGCTTATGTACTTTGGATTTATTTAAACTGATTTGAAATCGATACATGTCTATCCGTATCTATGATACTAAAATTTGTAAATTTTCATAGGTATGGTAATGTAGGCTTTGTTGATGAGCGACATCGGCATCGATATGAGGTAATTTGTGAATGTATGCAGATTTCTTTTATTTATGCGATGATGCCACCATAGTACTAACTATAGTTGTTATGCTGTTCAGGTTAACCCTGACATGATATCACAACTAGAGAGTGCTGGTCTATCATTTGTTGGCAAAGATGAAACTGGGAGTCGTATGGAGGTGTGTATTTACGTGAAACTATAATGATTTGGATCTTAAGGCTATGCAAAATTAGTAATTATAATTTGTTAATTATGTGCATGAGTACAGATAATTGAACTGCCTAGCCATCCTTTTTTTATTGGCGCGCAATTTCACCCTGAGTTCAAGTCCAGACCGGGGAAACCTTCTCCCCTCTTCTCAGGTAATGTCCGTCGAAAGTTATCACACATTTTTTCCATTCAAATTCATGTATTGATGTTTTCATTAGTCAGGAAATCTTATGGTTATTAACTTTTTGTTGATTTAACCTTTTCCATGAAATGAACTTTTACATATATTTTTTGCCCGACAAATTTATAAACATGGTTCCTATGTGCGTATGCGTATGTATGCACTCTAGACCAGAATGATGATCCAATAACTTGCAACAATAAGATTCTTTCTATGATTATTCTGATTTGAAGTCGATAGTTCTGGCATATTGTGTGATACAATGCAAAATATAAACCATATTGATATCATGCAAATGTGGTCTACAAAACATGTGAAAAAGAAAAGTAATCAAACAAGAAAATGTAGTTACTGTTATTTTCTTTATATACTACTTCGCTGAGAGCACCATTCACATTCTATAAACTGACGAATCCTTTACTGTCAATACAGGATTAATTGCAGCAGCATGTGAACTGGATAGGACAGCTACGTCACCAAGCCGTGGCCACTCCAAGTTAACTAATGGAATACACAACGGACAGTCACCAAAACTGAAATCACACCAAAATGGAAATGGCTTCAAAACAACCAATGGTTCCTTAAACGGTATATACACGAATGGCAATGGCAACAGCAACGGCGTGCACCTTTAGTCACCTGTGTTTGCTGCTCACCGATAATCGCGGTATAATTTTCTCTGAACAACATTCTGGTTGACATAGGTTATTCTGTACAGTTAGGGAGTGGATTGGTCATCTTGATGGGGACTTTATCTCCTGCATGAAAGAAATTTTGGGTCTAACAGCTTTTATGTTTTCTAGTACACATTTGTGTTATGGTGTTGCTGGTTGTTACAGCCTTCTTTGATTTCAGTCTTAGTTTTTGGTCAAAAAATGGCTAAAACCTATTCTCACTTGGTCATGCCTAATATTTGGGCTTTGGTGGCTTTTTTTCCTGCTATTTTAGGATTTTTCTTCTAAGTATACAAGCCTGAAGGTGTAAAAGTAGTTCCAATCAAGTGTCTTCTGAGTGGCTACTAATGTAAACTGAATTATGTTCTGAACTTTGAAGTTGAATTTTGTTTGATGTTCAAGCTTTGATCTTTATTGTTTTGAGTATGAATTACTAGATAAAATAAGAGACCA
Source organism: Lupinus angustifolius (assembly GCF_001865875.1). NCBI lineage: Eukaryota > Viridiplantae > Streptophyta > Magnoliopsida > Fabales > Fabaceae > Lupinus > Lupinus angustifolius. The sequence goes on along the minus strand of NC_032013.1, from coordinate 18,698,347 downwards.
GTGATCATGGAAAAATGGAAAGAAAAATGATGTTTCTAATGCCAGAAAAACTATAGAACTAAAATGATGAACATACATGTAAGTATCAGTTCTCAACAACCATAGGATTTTAAAAAAACCCTATATTAGAATGTGTAAGAGGTTGAACTTTGGCGTAACAACAAAGTTGTTTGTCTTTTAAATTGGAGGTCATGAGTACATATCTTAAAAATAACATTTTTTACTTGCGAGAATAAGGTATAGTATATTTATCCTTTTCAGATTCTCATTGAGAGTTTCATATATATGGTATACCTGACCTGTTATCACATTTTATTTGCAAAATTGTGAAGTTATTATATATTTTATTATCACTCCATAAATATAAATGACCACCCTCTCTTCAATGACAAGTAATCTTTTCTTTGTGGACACGAGTGTGAGACATGAAAGAAGCTATGAATATTTTATTTAAGCATAGATAACGTAAGAAATCTTATGATTCTTATGTATAATATATTGATGTGGAATAGGGAAATTTTGAACAAGAAATTGTGTAAGTTTTTGGTTATGGATTAGAGATTTTACAAGTTTGGACTTTAGATGTCGTACTTTGTATGTTATCACCCCAAAAAAATTGTCCTTGTTCCATTCTCTAAGTCTTCAATTTCTGCATGACTTTCTTGGGTTTATTATGTGAAGATAAATATCGGAACAGGGTGGTCAAGCTATTTGATCCCTGAATGTCAATGATTATTTATATTTATCCAGTGTTTCTAATTTACATGTAACCACATATCTAATTTACATTTCCACCGGATGGAAAAGATACATTTTTACCATATGTATACAATGACAATATAAGTGTTTTTTACATTGTAAAAAAAACTACCATTTATAAGTTAACTACTATTAACTTTCAAATAAACTATTATAAATCAACGGTAAATAATGTACTGACAGCATAAATTTTTTTACACTGTCAGTGCATAAATTTTAATCTTAACTTTTATACACAATTACAATTAGTATATCATATGATACTTAATAGTAATATTTAAGAGTCAATGAATAAATAACGAGAATAAAATATTCTCTCATACTACGAGATAAATTATTTCTCCCCACTACTAAAATTATCATTATCTTACTATTAAATAATGCATGATATACTTTCAAGATTGTAGTGATTATTTTATTTGTATAACTAAAATCAATAACAAATATAACAACAATAACAATCAAATCTTTATCTTACTAAATAGTCGATTATATGTATCGAATGAAACCATAATACTCTATTATAAATTATGTTTATTATCAGACCATTGATCTTTAACTCCTTCATTATCATCAATCATATGATCTTTATTGGTCTCTCTTCCTCTAGGAGTTGGATTAATTTTTATTTGATCTACTTTCCTTGTGAGGCTTCTACCGGTCTTCTTCACATACATCCAAAACATCTAAGGTGCAATTTATTATTTTTTCTGATAGAAGCTACTCGAACTTCCCCCTAATACATTCATTTATAATCATATATTGTCTAGTATGTCCAACCATTCAACACAACACTCTCATCTCTCTCATCTCAGCCTTGTTGGCATTTTATTGTACAATATTCAGTCATATAGCATTGCAGGTCTTACAATCATGCTGTAAAACTTCCTCTTAATCTTGAGTGATACCTTTTTATCATTAATGACACTTGAAGTACTTTACCATTTCACCCAATCTGGTTGAATCTTATGGTTCACATCTCTGTCAATTTCCTCACCGTATTATGTTTGACCAAAGATACCTAAAACAATTGACTTATGATATGATATGATCCCTAATCTTTACCTCATTTCGCCTCTTGCTAAATTTAGACTTAATATATTCACTCTTATTTGAATTTATACAAAATACACGTGTCTCTAAAACTTATCTCCAAATTTTAATTTTTCATTTAATTCCTCTCTTGAGTCACACACTAAGATATCATTTACAAAGATCATGCATTGTGGCACTAGTTCTTGGATATGCTCATGACCGCATCCAAAACCAATGTAAACAAGTAGGGGTTGGGCTCAATGTTGACCCTTGATGTAGTCCTATTGCAATAGGAAAATCTCTTGAGATCTCATCTTATGTTCTCACAATAGTCTTGACCAAATCATACATATTCTTGATTGCTCGAATATAGGCAATGCAAGCACATTTCTTTTCTAGAGCATTTCACAAAACTCTCTAGACACCTTATTATACGTCATCGCCAATTCAATAAAAACCATGTGTAAATCTTTCTATTAAAAGTCGTAGCAAGTATATAGTCTTGTCTCAGCATTCGATCAACTATCTTCTCCCACAGCTTCATAGTATAACTTATGAGCTTAACCCCCTATAGTTAGCACAATTATGTGTGTCACTATTGTTCTTATAAACAGGGATTAAGATGTTTCTCTTCACTTGTTTGATATCTTCTTGGACATCGTGATCTCATTAAACAACTTTGTGAGCCATTAATGCCTTGCTCTCCTAGAATATTCCATGTCTTAATAGGTATATTATCGGGTCCAACCGCTTTGTCATTTTCATCATTTTCAAAACTTCTTTCACATTCAACTCTCGAACTCTACGATTAAAATTAGAGTAAATTACACTAATACCCCCTGAGTTTTAGTGAAATTACACAAATCACCCCTCAATTTTCAACACCTACACAAACCCCCTAATTTTTATCCTTTCATTACACGGACTACCACTGCATTGGAAATAAGTGCAATCTTTTAAATAAAAAATGTGATAAAGGTAATTAAGTTAAACAAAATATGATATATTGTGGAGACAAGTCTAAATAATATATAAGTCGATACCTCTTTATTATTTTTGGTTCTTTACGATATAGTATAAGAGCAATTAAAACAATATCTCTTTATAATTGTTGATGCAATGTAATAAAAAATAATAGAGATACATTGATTTGTATATTATTTGAATTTTTCTTTATAGTATACGATGTTTTGTTTAACTTAATTGCATTTATCACATTTTTTATTTAAAAAACTACACTTATTTTTCATGCAGGGTGATCAGTGTAATGAAAGTATAAAACTAGGGGAGATCTGTGTAGATGTAAAAAAGTGAGGAGCGTTTTGTGTAATTTCACTAAAACTCAGGGGGTGTCAGACTGTCAGTGTCATTAATTCTAAAAATTATAATTTTGATCTTCCTTTTTGGTATGTAGTCTATTGATAAACTTGTGAATATAGTTTTTCAATCTTTCCTCCATATCTTTGTCCTTCACCAAATCTTTTTTATCTTCTTCTTTAATGCATTTCACTTGGTCCAAGTTTTTGTCCTCATTTTTCATAGTTTTTATATAACAATAATAAAAATGCAAGAAAAGAAAATATATTACATGTCCTCACATTTTTCATGACACTTTTTTGTCCTTATGATAAATAATGACCCTGTGGTGAGAGGCTTTGTGAGCTTGAGGTTAAGATAAATTTAGAAAGGACACTTTAGGAGTATAAATATATTATGTGGGGTGTGTGTATGTACAAAGTTGGTGGTTTCTTTTGTTTAATACCATCATATTTTTGACTTGGTCTAAAAAGAAAACGATAAAAAGAAACTCAACATTAAAAAACTAAAGATGTTTTCTCTTACTTCATTAGATACAACATTTCATAATATTGACATTTTTTTGTGGGTTGCTTAAATATTATATTTTTTTCACCAGGTTCTCCACTCTTTGAGAGTGTTATTCTTGTGACGAAAGACCATAAGCACCTTGGATCCTCACTATTTTGACTATGTTCCTTCAATCTTTTCTCTCTCTAGCTATTTTAGCTGATAGCAGCAATGTAGTAAGAACTAGAATCTATAGAGGTTATTTTTCTTTGTTTTAGGCTTCTGCCAAGTTGTTCATAGAAAAGAGAATATGTCAAGTAGGGTAATGTTATCTTTTCTTTAAAAGTTTATGAAAAATGAAAATTGACACTTAACTTTAAAGAAACACTCCTGTACAAGTGCTTCTATCAACCTGCATATAAATCTTATAGCATCTAGTTGCTGGGAAAACTCTACCGAGTAATATCCATACAACAACAATCAAACCTTAATCCAACTAGGTGGGATCGTCTTTACAAAGGCCTAGATGTTCGCTGCGAAGGTAAGCAGCAAAGAAGTGCAATAATGCAATCAATTTGAAGGCCCCTACCTAAAATCATAGATTTGCAGATTTTAGAGAGGATTCACGTTTAGTAGGTTCGACAGACCAATTTAGCTGTTCATCGTTAGCATCCACTGTGGATATGCGTAAGATCATGTCATGGTAATCACACAAGGTTGATCGATGGCCGATGCTGATGTATGTTATGCCTGCTGCTTCAATCCTCTGGTACAAATGAACCTGTAAGCCACATCACAAGATAATGAACTTCAATACAACATGAAAGGATATATAAAAAGCGGCCTAGTGCACGATATACCAATCTAGTGGAGTCTGGGGAGGGTAGATGCATGCATACTTACCCTCGCAAGTGAAAAGATTGTTTCCATGATTTCAACCTATAACTCCCACGCTACAAGACAAGCAATCTTACCATTGTGTCGAGACTCACCTATATGTATATATATATATAATCATGGCATTGACTCAAATCCTACATTCTTTTGATTAACTAAATTAGAAAACATCAATTACAACAGTATGCTTATGTGACCATACCATTTTATGGATGGAGAAATGAAATAGACTATGGTAAAAGTATACCACTATTCCTTCAATGTCTATTAGATGAATATAGCAAGCGGTGGAGAATTGTGGTGAATTTATTCAATGACATGAAGTTTTCCATATGATATATCACTTTCACATATATGTAAGAAGCACTTGTGTTCAAGAATACCTCATTGGCTTCATCAAGTGCACTTGTCGATTCATCCAGTAAAACCAACTGAGGTTTCGAAAGCAAAAGCCGAGCAAATGCAAGGCGTTGCTGCTCTCCCAGCGATAGAACACTAGACCATTCATGTGTTGAATCTAAGCTGAAACGAGCTAACAAATAGCCAAGGCGGACATCGTCTAAGACCTTTATGAGCTCATCTGTTGTTGGCTTGACAGGCTTATCTTTCATGTTATCCGAGTTCGGCATGTTTGCCAATAAAGGAAGGTTATCTGCAAACCAAAGCTTACACTAAATCAGTAAAGCTTACAAATAACGTCTGCGAATCTATTGATACGATAGAAAAAAGACGGCCCAGTGCACGAGGCTCCCACATAATGGGGTATAGGTTTTTTCTATTGATAAGATAACATTGATATAAATCAGGTAGGAATTTTCTATTTAGTAAGATAGTATAATAGAACATATTTGACAGATTTATATGATCAACTAAGCTCTTCATAGTTTATTTGGTAAAACAATACACTTAAGAATTAAGAAATATGAATTATAATTTTTCAATAAGAAATTTGTTCAACCTAAAAGTCAATGCTCAAATTTGACCGTTTTGATTGAATTTGTTCACTTGATTATAAAGTATAAATTCTATCCCATGGGGAAAGACATCAATACAAACATTGTCAGAATTTTTTGCCCTTATCTACAATCATTTCAGCACCTCTTACGCCAGCCCACAACGGTGGCAGGAATATAGTATATTTGTCTCCACAATTGCAATAGAGGAAATGAGATATAGACAGAGTACAACAAAAGACATAATTTTTCAATAAAAAATATTGAGTTTGAATAAGAATTCAAACAAAATATTTAGGTGTGTAGGAAAAAGGAATTAGAAATCACATACTTTTTGGATCAGTACTATCTGATACAGCAACTGTTTCATCGCCCCATGTTGGATAAAGTAATTGTTGACGAAGAGTACCCAAAACCATATATGGCCTTTGAGGAAGGAAAAAAATTCTAGAGTTACTGCGTATTGATTTTCCACTTCCCTCTGATGTATCATGAGCAGTTTTCACATCTGAAAAAATTGCTTGCTCAGGATCTTCTCCATCTTTTAAATAGTATGTGATCTTTCCAGTTCCAGTTTTCCATAGACTGGCCATAGCTCTTAACAGAGAAGTCTTACCACTTCCACTTGGTCCCATCACCTGTTAAATTAGTTTCATTTAAAACTGCATTTGTTACGGATCTTATGAACTTAACAATAAGGATCGTATCTTTATGCGTTGGGAGGTAAGGGCCAGTCGGTTGCTTACCAGTAAATGATCCTTTTCCTTGATCACCAATGACAGGTTCCTAATAAGTGTAGATTCACTTGGTGTCTTCAGAGTCAAATTTTCGATCTCTAGTAAAGTCTCGTATTTTTCTGGTGGGATGGATCCATTAGTTTCCAATACAGATGAACTCCTAAAATCTTTGTACGAGACATGTATATCTTCTATAGTATCGGATAGAGTTTTGGAGCTGCTTCTGTCCAAAATATCATCAAATTCACCTGCATATGTAATGAGAAAGTGTTTATCGCTAGTGTTCCATTACATTCAAATCAACAAGTCTAGCTTGTCAAGCATAAACATGTAGATGGTTTTTTTAAAGAGAGTTTCAGAAGCATACATAAGTCCAAATATGGAACCGGCATATAAAACAAAGGCAGGAAAGCGTACCTACTTTCTTGCAATACTAACTGCAGCATACAAATAGACCGAAGGCAAAGAAAGAAAGATAACAGATAAAATAAATGCAAGAGTTATCAATCAAAGACAAGAAATTCAGTACCATCCTTATTCTATTAGGAAGCCTTGTCTGCCCGAACAAATTCACTAAATTGTATGAAAAGGGGAAATACATGGTGGATAGTATACATAGAAAAGGACATTTATAGTTGTCAGAAATACTTAACATATTGTACTATCTTCTGTTATTTTCTGAGATCTTTAATTTGTCTATATTCAAACAAAACTATCTTAAAACGTTTGTCTTTTCTGTCGAGTAATTATACATTTCATAAGATCCACATATATTGACATGTAACGAGAAAAATAAGGGAATAAGAATACTGTACCTAGCCGGTTAATAACTGCAGAAAAAGCACTTATTGCTTGAAACTGGTACACAATGAGGGAAAAGTCGCCAAGGATATGATTAAAAGCTGAGACTGACTGATTGATGACACCAAACTCAATTTTTCCAGAGAAGTACATAGGAGCAACAACAGCAGCAGGAAGAATTTGAATGACATAACGGTAGCCACTTGTGAAGAAATCTAGATTTCGAGAAGAGACCAACAGTTGCTGTAAAGTACAATATAAAAAAGTTACAGCATTATTTCATATCATGTTATTCTAAGTTAGAGGATGAAAGTGCGTCACATTAACCGAATAAATAAAAATAAATGATGTTGATCGGAACCCAGACCCCATTAGGTGGGAGTCTCGTGCACTGAACCGCCTATGATGCAGCCAAGCTACCCATTTAGGAAGTGTATTCTAGGCATGTCAAAAATAAAATAAATGTTTGATAGTAGTACTGAATTAATCACAATTATTTATTAGCAGTTATTATTAATTAGATGCAGATTCAGGATTATGTAATAGGCAGTTATATAGAAGTTATATATTATGACTATCTGGACACTAGGGTGGGTAATTAGGCATGTGTTGATATTTTTGAGTTTAGGAACACATAATACACTATGTAGGAGACATAGTCTCTAGGACAGAAAGTTAATTTCTGTATTGTGAGTAATCTTAATAATATCAGTTTGCAATTTATATTGGACTGAGCAGCAAATCGTCAAGAGAATAAATCCATGCAGTAGAGATGAGAACTTTCATATGATAAGTAGACACATTAGACAAGATAAGATTAGAAATGAATGTATTAGGGAGAAAGTTAGAGTAGCTCCTATTGTAGAAAAGATGGTAGAATCACACCTTTGGTGGTTTAGACATGGATGGAGGAGACGGTTAGAAGCCCCAACAAGGAGAGTAGATCAAATGGTGGTTAGTCTATTTCTTAGAGGAAGAAAGAGGCCAAAAAAAAAAAACAATAGGCGAAATAATTACGAAAGATTTAGAGATCAATATTTTGTCAAAGAACATGATTTATGATAGAGCATTATGGCGCCTAGCGGGATTAAGCCTAGCGGGATTAAGCCTAGCGGGATTTACTATGCGTCCAACTCTCTAGGTGTTCCCAGTTTAATTCTAAATCGATTGACTCAAAGATCAGAAGGGTTTTGCTGTAGAAGAATCAGTGTGTTTAACTGTTTATATGAAAAGTAAGGTGGCATTGTGTGTACATACAACATAAGCAACAATCCCTTTCAAGAATATAGCGCAACCAGATTCTAAGTCACCCATCTTTCCGAAGTTATCGTATCTAAGACAGCAACAACTTATCTGGATGCTATCAATTCCTGAAAGAGCATCTATCTCACTAGTTCAGCATTATTTAAGTCTCAGACATCATAACCCTTTGACAATGCTAATGATATTATATCATCTCTCATCCAAATCTCATGCTACTAGAGTGTTTGAATAGAATGTTGTTACTATTAAAGTCTCACAAAGGTTGAGTAAAAAACAATTCATAATGACTTGGACAACCTTCTCCTAGAGCTAACTTTTAGGGTGGAGTTAACTTAAGCCCAGTTATTCTAATGAATCCCTTGCTTTTGAAACATAGTTTTATGATTACCAAATAGGTTTCTTCCATAGAGCATATATCTAAATCGTAATATATTTAACATTCTAACTTCCCATACAGTGCTACGATATGACACTCATGCATAGCTTTCAAACATAATATCCTGTCAACTACCAATATTGAAGTCAAGATAATTCATATGCGTCCACCTTTCTTCAAGCAAGAAAAAGAATACAGACAAATGGCAAACCCTTTGCACGAAATGCTGCTTAGGTTATGCAAAACATACAACTTTAAGAGGAACTTTTATATGTGGAATAACTTAACAAACAATTTAAGTTGGAGTAACATAGATACTTGTAACCTCTTGAACTATAATAGTTTTAACAGGAAACAAGTCAACATAAAGAAGAAACATCTCACACTCAGATTTTCGAATGCACTTCTGAAGCGCTGAAGAAGAAGTTGCATTTCACTTTCTTCGCCACTGTAGAAAGCTATGGATTCAGCATTTTCCCGAACCCGTACAAGTCCATAACGAAAGTCTGCTTCTTTTTTCTCTTGCAAGAAATTTAAACTCACCAATCCCTGTCATTTTAACGATTTCTGGTTAATGAAAATGGAATAATCTTAAAGGCCCTTCCAATTATTTGGGGGAGGGGTGGTGCTTCTGCCTCACAATTTAAACAATTATCGCTAAAAACAAAATGCTCATTACCCTTCCAAGGAAAACACTGATAGCTGTCCCACCAATGGAGTATACAAGAAGAACAATAAATAGAGGAGGATAGATTCCAAATAAGATGTTACTGAATGAGATTAAATCTACAGCAGCATTAAAGAATGTCAGAGAGAAAGAAAGGGCAGTCCCAGTAAAAGAACTTAGATCATCAACAATTCGCTGGTCTGGATTATCAATGATCGACTGTGACTGAATTTTATAGAAAGTTTGATCCTTAAGATATCGATCCATGTAATAGCTGGTCATCCAAGACCTCCATCTCAAAGAAAGAGTTTCTCTTGCATAATCTCTCAATACAAAAAACTGCAACACAATGATAAACACGGTTAGAAGCATGTGCAGAAGATTGAAATACGGTACAATAAACCCAAAAATGACGAAAGTCTTCATGATACAATAACTTCTGAAAAAGAAAATGAGAAAGACATGTAACTGTAGTGGAATTGTTTTACGGACCTACATATTACTGGTTATAGCTTGAAAAATAACAAGGCATTTAACTATGAAACCTTATTAAGCTCATACTGAATAGTGATCATGCTGTTATATTCTCTCTTTTTGGGGATAAATCTTCATGTACTCAGTATTAAATCAAGGAATTCATCCATTGAAGATCATTTACAGACATAGGAAAATGGCTACGACACAATTAAGAAATGGAACTACTTCATAAAAACAAAGGGAAGAAAAATAATTATTTATAACTCCTCACACGATACATAACGCTCCAAAAACATGAAATGGTTTGACTATTACACTCATCTAGGCAACTCATATGTGACTTAGTTCTCTTTTGTATCCTTTCCTATTAAGTTGCTGCATATGACAATATTCATCTTTCAAAGAACTAAAGCAAAGTCAAGCAGAACTATACCTAAAAAAGTGCAGCAATGTGCTCACCGGGATTCCTCCAGCAAAGGCACCCAAGTAGTAAAATAGTTGTGTTGTGAATTGTTCTTGGTCCTTGTCTTGCATTTAAAAAACTTAAACAGGTTCAGTTTCTTCTTGTCATTTCAAACTAGAGTAAACAATTACACAAAAACAGTACAATGGAAGATAACCCAAAGCAGCTATATCAAGTTATTATATGCATGAACTTACTGGCAAGTGCGTTATAGAAGTCTCTCCCCAGGAAATTAAAGCCAACGCTGATTCCAGTAGTAGCCAAAGTGAGAGCAAAAACACCAGCAAGCTGCAACCTAGCTTGGGCCTTGTCATTTGAACTCCAATAAGGAGCTGCTACCTTCCAGAATCTTCTAAAAAGTGTTTGCAGATCAAGACTGGTTCCCGGTGCAAGAACACCGTTAATTTCTTCCTCCACTTGCTGTTGTTGCTGCACTTCCAACACAAATTTTCCAACTTTTTAACACTACCAACACAAACGGCAAACCCAAGGGCATTACTCTGGCACCCATATTTTTTAAAAGTAAGATATTTATCAAGAATTTCATTCACTATTGATTATTTTCAATAGAATTTTAAACACATATTATGAAATTAACATTCATACACGTTTAACAAATCTATCCTTAAGGAGAAAAAGTTAGGGACCAATTTCCCCTAAGATTTGTCTTAATTACACATGTTACTCCTTTTGCTTCAGAAATTACACTGACCTCCATTGAAGGGTCTAAGTGTAATAATGACTATATATATCACAAGGTGGTAAGTATAATGACAACATAAATCTAGGGTAATCATAATGGCAATATAACGGTCTATTTGCAAGTTGGGCTATGGAGGAGGTGGGAATAAGAAAACTCGGTAATCATGAAATACACAATACACTCGTGAGAAGGTTCCCTACTTTCCCCTAAAAAAAACCAACTCATAAACAACCCCGAAGAGTCTATTTACGAGTTAAGTTTTGGAGGGGAATGAAAGGAAATCGAAGGCTTCAGAGCCATCTCACAAGTGTATTTCATGGCTCTAAAACATTCCCTTTCCATTCTTTCCCCTCCAAAACCCAACTCGCAAATGGACCTAAAAGTCGGGTGTAATTTCTAAAACAAGAGTGTACCATGTGTAATTAAGCCAAACATCAAGTTAGGTTAGTATAATTTTCCATAAGGATTATTATAGTATGCTCCCAAAGCATGATCTCAACCATTAATCTAAGTATCATTTTAACTATTTATACCAGTACACTAAAAATTAATGATGCAAATCTTACTCAAACATCTATTCTAGAAACATGCCATAACTTATCATTAATTAAGGTATCAGATCATTTCCCACCAACCAAATTCATTACAAAAATCCACACAAAGAGTTAGAACACAAGAAAACCTTATCTGGGTCTGGTGGCAAAGGAAGTGGTGTTGTTGCAGAGGAGGAGAAACATTTGGTCCAGTTCCTCTTCCTGATAAGCTTTCCTTTGCAAATGGGTACTTGTGAAAATGGAAAACCAAGATGAAGAAGATGGATATGGTTATGGAATGAAAGGTTGTGATTATGGGTAGAGGAAATAGTGAAAAGTGGGTGTGCTTGTTGAGTATTCAAAATCATATTTTTGCTTTCTGGGTATTCTTAATTCGGTACAAAACTATGGAACATGTAATAATCAATCAACAATAACCAAACATTATAGTACTCTCAGTATGGGTGTGTTGTGTTGAATGAGTGTGGTGAGGAAAATTGAGTACCCCATAGATTAATGTTGAATTATCCACACGGTGGGGTTGCTTGTGATCCACATGTTGCCACGAAATCGAAAAGAAGGAACATAATACAATATTGTAAAGAAATACAACAAATTAAAAATTTAATTAATTAGAATTTGGTTCAAAGCACTAAAAAATATAAATTGTTTTAAATATGACATATTGGATAGTCTCTGTATAAATTTTTCTACATCATTACAATGATAATAATAGTACAATAATTTAAGAGCTTATTCTAAGCCAACTAATTCCCATGTAAGAGGAATATATAAACTCAACAACATTTAAGCAAAGTTGAAGTTTTGATTAAATATTTGGTTTAAATAGAAGTTTTACTTTTTTATTGTTGTTTCCTATGGGTATTTTCGCAAGCATTTTTTTTTTCCACAGGTATAAATTATTGTTCAAAGCACTAAAAAATATAAATTGTTTTAAATATGACATATTGGATAGTGTCTGTGTAAATTTTTCTACATCATTATAATGATAATAATAGTACAATAATTTAAGAGCTTATTCTAAGCCAACTAATTACCATGTAAGAGGAATATATTAAGTCAACAACATTTTAAGCAAAGTTGAAGTTTTGATTAAATATTTGGTTTAAATAGAAGTTTTACTTTTTTGTTGTTGTTTTCTACTGGTATTCTCGCAAGCATTTTTTTCCCCACAAGTACCTGAGGTTAACTCTCCCAACATACATTTTTTCCATCTACAATATTCGAACCCAAAATCTTATTTAAGGGAATCAAGCATGTACCACTTAAACCAACGCCGTGAAATTTTACTTTGATACACTCCTGCCACTCCAAAACAACCTCATTGGGCCTTTACAAAGCCGCTTTTTTTGGGTAGAGGAACAATCGATAATGCCATCATTTTCAGGAAATTCTAATATGGGACAATAAAAAACAGAAGGGAGATATTGCTATGAAAATAGATCTTCAAAAAGCTTATGATGATATTGAATGGGGAATCTTGGAGTCTCGCCTTTTGGAATTTGGTTTTCCTCATATGACTACCAAACTTGGCATGTATTGCGTTTCAACTTCCTCTTTATCCGTTCTTTGGAATGGTAGTAGGTTAAGGTTTAGACAAGAAGACCCTCTCTCTCCCCTCATCTTTTTATGCTTTGTATGTAGAAATTCTCTCTTGCCATCATAGAAGAGGCTTGATTAAAGAAGTGATTGTCCATTCAAATTTCAAGGAATGACACATGCATGTTTCATTTCTACGAAACACCAATACTGATATATGTGTTGGATATGATACGTATCCGATAAGTCGAGACACATTTTTTTAAAATATATGATATGATACGTTTAGGGATATGTGTTTAAAATAGTAAAAAATATATAAAATATGATAAAATTATAAGTGAAAATCAAAATATCAAAAGTAGAAAATATAATGAAAATTGTAAATCATTGTTCTCCAAAATTCCAAGTATTAAAACTAGAAAATATAGTAGAATAATTCATAAAATTGATAAAACATATCATATATTATCCTATTTTTGTTGAAAACGTATTAGATATATATCTTTATCTTTATTTTATTTATTTTTAATTTTTGGATGCTCCATGGATACACACCCTTCACGAATCTGAGCGTATCCATGTCAGATACGTGTCCCATACTAACACGTGAGGGTGTTGGATGAGTTTGTGCCTCAAAGTTTCATTTTTTTTTCATTTTTTTATGATGTTCTTCTCTTCTGCAAGGGAAAGAACTTCTATTCTAAAGGAGTTCCCAATGGTAGAAAGCAAATGTTCACTCCTATTTCTTCAATCCAGTTTGTTAATTCATAATTCAGTTTTGGTTGTTAGTTAGTTTACTTTCTAAATTTAGCAATGAAGTTAGTTGTAAAGCTACTATAAATAGTAGTGTAGGTTGCTATTGTAATTCAATCAATTGAGATATTACTTCTTCCTTTTTTACTTGAATTCACATACTCATCTTTTCATTCAATTCATTACTTCTTCTTCTGCACTGGTTTCTTCTGGTTTTTGCAACATTGGTATCAAGAGCATTCAGCTTACATCGATCCAGGGACAACACAACATCATCATGGCAAGTAACAATGGCTTCACGATGACACTGCCAATACTGATTGGAAAGAACTATGAAAGATGGAGTGTACAGATGAAAGTTCTTTTTGGATATCAAGAAGTTCTTGATATAGTGCAGAACGGATATCAATCTCTTGGCGAAAATGACACTGAAATTCAGATATCCAACCACAGAGAATGCAAGAAGAGGGACTGCAAGGCATTGTTTCTAATACACCAATGTGTAGATGAAGCAAATTTCGAAAAAATCTCCAATGCCAAGACAGCTAAAGAAGCATGGGAAAATCTTGAAAGAAGTTATGCAGGGGCAGAGAAGGTGAAGAAGGTGAAATTGCAGACTTTGAGGAGGGAGTATGAACTTGTGCAAATGAAAGAAAGTGACTCAATCTCAGACTACTTCACCAAAATTAGATCATTAACAAATCTGATGAAGGGTTATGGTGAAGTGATGAGAGATCAGTTGGTGGTTGAGAAAGTGTTGAGGACACTAACACCTAGGTTTGATCATATAGTAGTAGCTATAGAGGAGTCAAAAGATCTTGAAGTATTCAAGATTGATGAGTTGCAAAGTTCATTAGAAGCTCATGAACAGAGAATCAAGGAGAGGCATCAAGAAAATGAGACTGAGCAAGCTCTACAAGCCAAGTTCTCCAAGAAGTTCTCTGCTCAAGGATCTCTCCAAAGGAAAATCAAAGGCAAATGGAAAGGTGACAAAGTAAGGAATCAGGAAGAAGCTAAACAAGAATTTGGTTCAACACAAAAACTCAGCTTGCAGGATCAGGCTTTCAGAAGAAATAAAAAGAGAGTTGATAAGAAAAAGGTACAATGTTTTAATTGTAAGAACTATGGCCACTATGCAACTGATTGCAGATTCAAACAAGGCAATGTTGGTTCAGAAGTTGAGGCAAGGATGGCACAAGGTGATAACTCAGATGAAGAGCAAGTACTACTCATGGTCACTACAGAAAATGAACAAGCAAAATCAGATTGTTGGTACTTGGACACTGGTTGTTCAAACCATATGACAGGTCACAAAGACTGGTTTGTAAGGCTTGATGGCACTGCTAGAAGCAGGGTGAAGTTTGCAGATCATAGTTCAATTGAAGCAGAGGGAATTGGTGACATTTCAATTCAAAGGAAGGATGGCAAACTGGCATATATTCACAATGTTCTGTATGTACCAAAGATGAGGAGTAATCTGTTGAGCCTTGGACAACTACTCGAAAGAGGATACACAATGTTGATGGCAGACAAGACTTTGGAGGTATTTGATTGTGAAGAGAATCTAATCTTGAAGGTTCCACTATCTAGCAATAGAACATTCAAGATTGGGATTCAAGTGACCAACCACAAATGCTTAATGACCAATGCAGCTCAAGAAAGTTGGGTGTGGCACCAAAGGTATGGTCATTTAAACTTCAAAAGTCTAGATTACTTGTGTAAAGTTGGAGCTGTAACTGGTCTACCATCAATTAGAACACCTGGTGAGTTGTGTGATGATTGCCTAGCAAGCAAGCAAGCAAGGAACTCATTTTCAACCTATGTGCCAACCAAATCAGCAAGGCCACTTGAGCTGGTATTCTCAGATGTGTGTGGACCCTTTGAGGAGAACTCAATAGGAGGCAACAGATATTTTGTGACCTTTATAGATGATCACACAAGGAAGGCCTGGGTATACTTGATCAAGAGGAAGAGTGAAGTCTTCAACATCTTTCTTGGTTTTAAAGCCCAAGTTGAGAGACAATGCAGTCAGAAAATGAAGACTTTGAGAACTGATGGTGGAGGAGAATACATATCACATGAGTGGAAGGCTTTCTGTGCTAGAGAAGGTTTGATTCATGAGGTGATTGCTCCTTACACTCCTCAACACAATGGCACTGCAGAGAGGAAGAACAAATCCATTCTCAACATGGCCAGAAGTATGCTCAGAACCAAAAGAATGCCTAAGAAGTTTTGGGGAGAAGCTGTCTCAACAGCAGTGTACATCTTGAATAGGTGTCCTACAAAGAGACTTGGTGAAGTCACACCTAAGGAGGCTTGGTCAGGCCAAAGACCAAGTGTTAGTCATCTTAGAATCTTTGGTTCTGTGTGCTACAAACATGTACATGAGATTCAGAGAAAGAAGCTAGATGATAGGGGTGAGAAGTTGATTTTGCTTGGCTATCATTCTACTGGAGCCTACAGAACATTCAATCCTCTGACTCAGAAGATCATGCTAAGCAGAGATGTGAGGTTTGATGAATCACAAGGCTGGAATTGGAACAACAATACTGTTAACAACTCAGAGAAAAATCATCTAATACACTTTGATGATACAAGTGAGGAAGAACCTGCAGTAGTTGATGAGCAACCACCTGCAATTGAGGAGCAGAATCAAAGAAGGCCTCATAGACAAGCTCCACCAAGGTTGAGTGATTATGAGATCTTTCCAGATTCAGAAATCACAGCAGAAGGTGAACTTGTGCATATGGCTCTGCTGGCAGAAATGGAACCTGTGAGTTTTGATGAAGCAATAAAACAAAACCACTGGTTGGTGGCAATGAAAGAAGAACTTAAGTCCATTGAAAAGAATCATATTTGGGAGCTTACTCAATTGCCAAGTGACAAGAAAGCTATTACAGTAAGGTGGATCTACAAGGCAAAAGTAAATCCAAAAGGTGAAGTAACCAAGTTTAAAGCTAGGCTTGTTGCAAAGGGATACCTACAAAAACAAGGCTTGGACTATGATGAAGTCTTTGCATCTGTTGCAAAGATGGAAACTATAAGATTAGTAGTAGCTTTGGCAAGTTATCATGGCTGGACTATCCAACAAATGGATGTCAAGTCAG
This sequence comes from Lupinus angustifolius, assembly GCF_001865875.1. Lineage (NCBI taxonomy): Eukaryota > Viridiplantae > Streptophyta > Magnoliopsida > Fabales > Fabaceae > Lupinus > Lupinus angustifolius. The sequence continues at coordinate 18,681,454 of NC_032013.1, read as the reverse complement.
TCTTCCTTAATGGACCCATAGAAGAAGAAGTCTTTGTGTCTCAGCCACCAGGTTTTGAAGTTGCAGGCAAAGAAAACCATGTGTACAGATTGCATAAGGCACTCTATGGGCTCAAACAAGCTCCAAGAGCCTGGAATAAAAGAATAGATGGGTACCTACTACAACTTGGATTTGTAAAATGCACATCTGAGTATGGAGTATACACAAAAGGATCAAGGTTGAATGAATTGCTCATAGTTTGTTTGTATGTTGATGATCTGCTGGTAACAGGAAGCAATGTGAATGAAATTGAGGCTTTCAAAGAAAACATGAAAGCAGAGTTTGAGATGAGATCTAGGAAGCCTTGCCTACTTCCTAGGAATAGAGTTTGTAAGAACTGAGGAGGGGATCTTCATGCACCAGAAGAAGTATGGCAATGATATCCTGGAAAGATTTCAGATGCAGAGTTGTAACTCTGCTTCAACTCCTGTTGAAACAGGGAGCTCATTACAAGTCCCTGAAGCAGAAGATCAACTAGCAGACAAGACTCTCTATAGACAGATGATTGGTTGCTTGAGATATATGTGCAATATAAGGCCAAACATGGCTTATGGTGTAGGAGTGGTCAGCAGGTATATGGAGACACCAAAGAAGTCTCATTTGCTAGCAGTTAAAAGGTTGCTTAGATATCTAAGGGGTACAGTTGAACTTGGCTTAATGTTTCCCTGCGAGAACAGCAAGCTTAATCATGAAATGGTTGGATTTAGTGATGCTGATTGGTGTGGAGATAAGGCTGACAGGAAGAGCACAACAAGGTACTTATTTTTGCTTGGAAATGCTCCAATCTCTTGGTGCTCAAAGAAGCAAGATGTGGTTGCCTTATCCTCTTGTGAAGCAGAATACATTGCTGCTTGTATGGCTGCTTGTCAAGTGTTATGGCTTGAGACTCTACTTGAAGAATTAAAGATAAAGAATGACAAGAGTATGGTGTTGTGTGTTGACAACAAATCAGCAATAAACCTTGCTAAAAATCCAGTTTCACATGGCAGGAGTAAACACATTAAAACCAGATTTCATTTCTTAAGAAATCAAGTTAGCAAAGGAAGATTGAAGCTTGAATTTTGCAGGAGTGAAGTACAATTGGCTGATATTCTAACTAAACCTCTAAAGAAGAACAGATTTGAGAAGCTGAGGATCAAAATAGGGGTAGTAGAAGCAAAAGGAAACTGAATTAAGGAGGGGTGTTAATTCATAATTCAGTTTTGGTTGTTAGTTAGTTTACTTTCTAAATTTAGCAATGAAGTTAGTTGTAAAGCTACTATAAATAGTAGTGTAGGTTGCTATTGTAATTCAATCAATTGAGATATTACTTCTTCCTTTTTTACTTGAATTCACATACTCATCTTTTCATTCAATTCATTACTTCTTCTTCTGCACTGGTTTCTTCTGGTTTTTGCAACACAGTTCACAATCAATATAAGAAAGTATATGAGATTCCCCATGATTCAAGGTAGAGTTGGTAAAAAAGATTTTAACTTTATCATTGAAAAAGTGCATACAAGACTTTCTACTTGGAAGGCCAATTTTCTTAACAAACATGGTCGTGTTAGTCCTGTTAATTTTGTTTTGTCACCCATCCCAACTTACTATGCAAATGGCTTGTATTCCTCAATCGATTTGTTCTAGATTTAATAATGCTTGCATTCATGACTTTATTTGGGACATCAATGGCCATAGAGGAATGAACTTAGTTGGTTGAAAAAAAAATCACCTGTAACAAAGCCAATGGTGGTTTGTGTGTTAAAATTGCAAGCATCATCAATTCTTCTCCACTTGGAAAACTTGTCTAGAGCCCTTTACATAAGAGGGACAAGTTTTTGGTTCAGCTTCTCTCAGCTAAATATTTTCGAGAAGGTGATGTCCTTAATTGTACAAAGAAAAATGGCTTCACATTTGGAATTCCATTCAAAAAGCTTCTCTTTTGTTCAAAGATGGGGTTAGGATGAATATTGGGGAGGGAAACCTCTCTTTGCGACCTATTTTATCTGTTGTTAATTATGTGAATATCTAAGATATTAATCTTCGCATCAAGAACGTTTTTAATAATAATAGTTGGCATTTCAATTCATTAGCTCATTCCAATAGTTGGCATTCCAAGAGAAGAAGACTATACTATTTCTCAGTACTTCAATTCATTAGCTCATTACCACTATGGAGGCCACTTATCCTTATGACAATCATCTTGCTAAGATGCAACGTATGGTTAGATAGTAGAAACCAAATGATGGTTATATTGCACTTAATTATGATGGCAGTTCGTTAGGAAACCTGGGCAAGTTTGAGTTTGGTTGAATTCTTCGTGACAACATAGGAGTTTGGCAAACTAGTTTTATGGGATCAATAAGATTGTTAAATAATCTACATGGGAAGCTAATGTGGTTGTTATATGGATTATGCTTTAGAAATGTTCAATGCTATAGTGATTCCATTGACACGATTTCATTGATCCAATATTCCATATAGATTCACCATCACTATTCATCTATTATTTTTCCACACCTTGAGGAAGGGAAACTCATGTGGAGACTTTCTAGGAAAGATGGGGGTTGTGTCTTCTACTACCTTTACCACTGTTGAGATAATACTACTTGAGCTCAGAAACTTCTTGTTTGCTGATGCCATGTGTATGTGGTTTCCTAGGCCTTAGACTTGTTTATTGTTCAGATTTTTACCAACAAAAAAAATAAATAAATATCTTCTTATGGGAGGAGATAACTTTATCTCCTTAAACTACTTAAATATTGACATGTGGCTTCCCTATTAATTCTTTTAATAATAATTTGTGCAATATTTAAGTCAAAAGATGAGGAGAAAATAGAGCACACACCTATAAATATTTAAGTGGATTAAAGAGTCACATATTTATATTTAACTAGTTTAAGGAGATAAGTTATCTCCTTATACTAGAACATATTTTATTTTTAGAACAAAATTGATAAACAATCATAATGCTTAACACAATGAAAATGACACACATGTTTTATTTTATATTTTTTAATTATTTAAAAAGTTTAAATCAATTGATAGAAATAGAAATAGATATAGTTTTTTCAGAACACCAATCCTCTATACCAAATATTTTCTATACCTCTATCAACCTAATAAGATTTTGCCTAGTAATAAATAATATATCTAATTTAATTTCTCATTAATTATCGTACTAACACATTATGTATTTAACAAAACATCATTGGGTTGGGCTGGTATATAGATAAAGAAATTTGGCATAGATCTAGATTCATTTTTCATTGTTGCGGACTTGTGGCTCACTACCAACACATTTCACCACCACTTTTCAACTAATCGACCATTGATTGGAACGTTATCATCTTGCGGTTCATTGCCCACCATTGGAACTTTGCCGCCCACTAGCAGAACCACTTCTCCTAAGTGAAACCTCATAGGGAGTCGTTATCGCCCATGAGCGAACGTCGATCCACATTCCAATTGCCACCGATCGAGTTGCCAGTCAATCCAGCCACTGTCATCATCTACAGAGTACGACACCAAACAAGTTCAAAGCTGCCCACATTACATGCTACAACAACAATCTTTATAGCAGCAAAAAGTAGGTTCAATTCGTCATCTATTTCCATATGTAATTGTTGGATTTTATATATTGTATATGTCAATATTTATGGAACTTATTATACAAGATTTATATCTATTACAGATAAGATTTAATGATGATAAATTTTATCAAAATGATCAATTACACATAATGGAAGAGGTGGACGAATAAGTTTTTTCTAAAGCTTTATCAATTGTTCAAAAACTTAAATTCGTTTCAAGACCCACATCTTGATATGATATTTACAACTGATAAACTAGTTATGGTTTTTATAATTCATTGGTATCCATAGAATGGTTCTTGATTTGAAAGAATTGGTATGTGTTCTTTAATGTTGATCGGGTATGGTCGATATCAACTGCCCAATTGAGTAGAAGTAATCAGGAATCTTGGTTAGAATGTCATCTAGACCCGCTGGGGGAGGTACCTGAAAAGGTTTTCCGACGATCAAGTTAGTATAAATTCTCTAGAGAGAGAATAAGAGTAAATACGAGATAAGTTAGAGCAAGAGCAATAAGTGCAAGCAATAAATGAGGGAATGCGAATTAATTGATACTTCATGTGTGAGGATCTCATATTTATAATAGGTTGGAGAAAGCATGTCGGGTTGTCCTTATTCACCCTACAGACTTGCTATTGTCGATCTGTCGGGGGGCAGGTAGGATTTTGCAGGGGACGTGACAGGTAAAATGTTAGGGGCGCTTTAATGGCAAGTTAGTGGTACATCAATGGTGAGTCAGAGATGCATTAATGATAAGTCAAAGATGCATTAATGATAAGTCAAAGATGCATTAATGACAAGTCAGGGATGCATTAATGACGTCTTCAAAGGGCTCAACCCACCTCTGGCAGGTGGAAGGTGATGTTTGGCTCATTGTTAATTCGGGAAGAGTTCAAAATGGGGGGCAGGTAGGATTTTGTAGGGGACGTGACAGGTAGAATGTTAGGGGCGCATTAATGGCAAGTTAGTGGTACATCAATGGCAAGTTAGTGGTACATCAATGGTGAGTCAGAGATGCATTAATGATAAGTCAAAGATGCATTAATGACAAGTTAGAGATGCATTAACAACGTCTTAAAAGGGCTCAACCCACCTCTGGCGGGTGGACAATGATGTTTGGCTCATTGTTAATTCGGGAAGAGTTCAAAATGACCCAGATTTATCCGGGGATGAGTAGTTGTCCTTAGTCTATTAGGGTGCTCAAAGGTGGGCAGACTGATAGACTAAGAATCCTCCATGCAGCGTTTGTTCGAATTACCGACTTTGTTCCTGACCTATCCGAATGGTCTGTACGAGTAGCCACTAGGTCTACGGCTAGGTCATGATGGCTATTTGTTCTTGGTTGACACATGGAGGGTCGGTAGCGTTTCAGTTGCTGACCTTGGGTGTTTAACTAATGTGTCTATTCGTTTCAGATTCTTCTCTTCGTTTGATGAGCCACCGTTGGATTATCCTTGACTAGTTATGGATGGGCATGATGAGCCTCCAAGTTGGGCCTTGGGCATGGCCCGGGCACCGCCCCTTTCCTATAAATAGGGGTTGGTTTCCTTCACAGTTCTCCACTTTGCTTTTTTAGAGAAATTTCCTCCTGCCGAGCTCGCACAATATTTGATTTCGACCATCAGCCATTTCTTTCTTTCAAACCTTCCAACTTCCAGTAACTCGATAATTCCTTTCTCCCTTTCTTCTTAGACATAAGTTTTTTCTAGTCGTGCTAATGTTAAGCGAGGATTCTAGTTCTGATGAGGTGGAGATCCTGCCTAGGCCTCCACCCATTTTTACTAATGTCTCTGCCAGCGAGCTCGACTCTCTTCAGCCTCGGGTAGTAGTCAGTCACCGTGGAGGCGACTGAAGTAGTTATCCTTGTCGGCCTTATTATGTAACAGAGAAAAAAATGGCCGAAAGTGAGGTTGCCTTGATGGACCGAGCAACTATCGCACAGAAGTGGCGTTCGGTCTTGGATAATATGTCCAACTTGGAGTCTAACACTTCTTCTGATGACAGGTCTATCAGTTCACCATCCCGGAGGATATGGCGGGTCTTGGCTCCCACTATTGGTGGATTGACCATTAAGTCCTAGGTACCCCGACTTTCTTCCCCCCAAAGGTGCGTCCGACCAGGATGTGCTAACGCGTCTGGCGAATGATATCCACAGGTATTCTCCCACTGCTCAGGAGCAAGTCTGGCAGGATATACTCATGGAGAACCAGAATCATTGGAGCTTTTACATGCACGAGTATGTCTGCCGGCGAGAAGGGGTGAGGATTCCCTTTGAATGGTGGTACACCGAGGTATTGCAGCATCTTTAAGTGGCCCCCTCTCAACTGCATCCTAACTCTTGGGGGGTTTATCTGGGCATTCAACATGTTCTGTGAGGTTATGGAGCGGCCTTGCGTCCTCCGGTTATTCTTTTGGATGTTCCGAGTGACCCACAACACGAGCAAAGACGGGGCTAGAGCAAAGATGTCCTTGCAATCCTCAGTGGAGTCGCCAGCTGTCGCGACCCGATTTTCGGTTGGAAAACCGGCTCTACAACTTAGGGAGGAGGCGAACTTGATTTCTACATCTCCCAATGATTTGGAGTTGCCATTACGTTTTTTGCGGTTAAAATGTAGAAAACTCTCGCTTATGCCCAATTTGGATAATTTTAGTCTTTAAACACAGATTCTAAGCTCGGGAGTCGATTACAGACCGAGGAAGGTATTAGCACCCCGTCTGCCCGTATTAAAATGGTACCCTCGCTTATAACATGGACTTTCATACCCTGAAAAATTATTTATTTGAAATTCAAGTATTTGAACAAAATATTTTATTTTTTATTTTTGTGTCTGACAAGAGGTTATCTTGCTCCTACGTATCCCTAGGTGCAATAGGGAAATCAAGACTACGTAGTTCTGGTTTGAAAATTGGTTGGTTAGTTTGATTGATTGTTTTTTATTTGAAAATGTCGATTTGGTATGGATAGATTTGATGGAGTTTGTTTTGTGGATTTTGAAATATTTAGTATATGATTGTTTTAATTCAATGGAACTAATAGTTTAGAGATGATATTGGTTGTAGACATTCTTTCTATTTTCAGGGAAGTTAGAGACAACTCGAACCATGACCTTACTATAAAAAATTCTATTTTTTATTAAGGTTAAAAAAGGGTTTTGATTATATTTTTTATGTGGAATTCTTAGCTTAGAGATGGTGTTGGTCGCAGATCTTCTTCCCATTTTTGGAGAAGTTAGAAATGACTCGAACCATGACATTACTATAAAAATATTATAATTAGTTTGTTTAATAAGATAATGTTGCATTGTTTTTGTAATTATGAAATCAGGTAATAAAAAAAGTCTTGGAATGGTTTAGTATAGAATTAAGTATTAAAATTATTTTTTAAATATAGAATTGAGTGATAATATAACTTTGGATTATTCATATATATATATATATATATATATATATAGAATTAATAGCTTAGAGATAATATTGGTCATAGACATTCTTCTCATTTTCAGAGAAGTTATAGACGACACGAATCATAACCTTACTATAAAAATCCCATAAAATTCATTTGGGTAAAAAAAGGGTTTTTATTATATTTTTATATGAAATTAATAGCTTAGAGATGGTGTTGGTCATAGACCTTCTTTCCATTTTTAGAGAAGTTAGAGATGCCTCAAACCCTAACCTTACTATATAAATTCCATAACTAATTATATGAAATATTCATTTATATATTTTATTAAATGATATATTCATTATTGTTATTCTTATAACAAAAAAAATAGAACCAAACAATAATAACATAGTAAGAATATATAAAAAGGAACACAACAGTGTTTACCCGCATGGACGAATATGAAAGTGATGTATCCAAAAGATGCTATCTACATGCGTACACATTATGGACGTGGTGACGCATCCCTTGCTCTCTCCAATTTTGCATTCCATATCTTTTCACAATTTCAGATAAGTATGTTATCCATGTCTTTAACCAGTGTTTTAAATTGCGGTCGCGATTGCGGTTGTGGTTGCAGTTACTGCGATTGCGGTCATTGCGGCCGTTGCGACGTGAAATTAATTAATGTATCCACAAAATACAAAAATAATGTATAATTACTATAACTATTATTATTATTCACTTTGTATAGATTTTTTTTGTTCACTATGAGACTTTGTTTAATGACAATTAACAATTTAAAATAAAGTTGTAATAAAATAACATAATTTCGCAATTAAAAGAAAATATTTTATCTTCTTTTTACATAAGCAAAAGTGAATTACATTTACTTAGAAGAGTACAACATATTGAAATTGTCATTATCATCAAATACCTAATTAGGAAGCAAAACCAAGATTCAATGATATAATGTCCTTACAAAATAAAGTAAGATAAAGCATCACAACTAATATTATAAATTTGTCACTTGAAAAACCTTAAGAAAATTATTAAATCCATTAGAACACTCGCATTTTAATTGTTAATTGTTACCACATGCTAGAATGGCGTGGAGGAGCATAATCTTCATTGTCATACTGACTACCATCTTGTGTAGGTCCTTGTCCAAAGATGTAATAAAAAAAATCCATGACTTGATTGTTGATAATAAGGTTCTTGATAATTCATTAATGAAGACTAGTGAGATGAAACTTGTCCACTTTCATATTGAGGATGTATATAATAACCATGTGGATAATATATTGGATGCATTGGATTGTACCCTTGACTGCTCT
>NC_032013.1:18672436-18673021 GCF_001865875.1 Lupinus angustifolius | reverse complement strand
GATTAGGATTAGGATTTGCATTAGGATTAGGATTAGGATTTGCATTAGTATTAGAATTAGCATGAGAATGAGGATTAGGTTGAGGATGAGGATTAGGGTTAGGATTAGGATTAGGATTGGTGTTAGTATTAGGGTTAGGGTTAGGGTTAGGGATAGGATTAGGATTAGGATTATTATTAGGATTAGATTTAGGGTTAGGATTAGGATTATGATGAGGATGAGGATTATGATTAGGATGAGGATTAGGATTAGGATAAGGATAAGGATTAGGATTAGTATCAGGGTTAGGGTTAGGGTTAGGATTAGGGTTAGGATTAGGATTACGATAAGGATGAGGATAAGGATGTGGATTAGGATGAGGATAAGGATGTTGATTAGTAATAGGACTAGGGTTAGGGTTAGGATGAGGATGAGGATGAGGATGAGGATGAGGATGAGGATGAGGATGAGGATTAGTATGAGGATGAGCATGAGGATTAGGACGAGGATGACGATTAGGATGAGGATCAGGATGAGGACGAGGATTAGGATGAGGATTAGGAATAGGATTAGGATTAGGATTAGAATTAGAATTAGGATTAGGAT
>NC_032013.1:18670411-18672336 GCF_001865875.1 Lupinus angustifolius | reverse complement strand
ATGAGGATGAGGATGAGGATGAGGATGACGATGAGGATGAGGACGAGGATTAGTATTAGTATCAGGATAAGGATTAGCAATAAGATTTGGATTATGATTATGATTAGGATTATCATTAGGATTAGTATTAAGGTTAGTGTTAGGGTTGGGGTTAGGATTAGGAATACGATAAAGATGAGGATGAGGATGAGGATGAGGATGAGGATGAGGATGAGGATGAGGATGAGGATGAGGATGAGGATGAGGATGAGGATGAGGATGAGGATGAGGATGAGGATGAGGATGAGGATGAGGATGAGGATGAGGATGAGGATGAGGATGAGGATGAGGATGAGGATGAGGATGAGGATGAGGATGAGGATGAGGATGAGGATGAGGATGAGCATGAGGATAAGGATTAGGATTACGGTTAGGATTAGGATGACGATGAGGATGAGCATTAGGATTAGGAATAGGGTTAGGATTAGGATGAGGATGCGCATGAGGATTAGGATTAGGATTAGGGTTAGGAATAGGATGAGGATGAGCATGAGGATGAGTACGAGGATGACGATGAGGATGAGGATGAGGATGAGGATGAGGATGAGGATGAGGATGAGGATGAGGATGAGGATGAGGATCAGGATGAGTATGAGCTTGAGGATTAGGACGAGGATGACGATTAGGATGAGGATGAGGATGAGGACGAGTATTAGGATGAGGACGAGGATGAGGATGAGGATGTGGGTTGGATGAGGATGAGATTGAGGATGAGGACGAGCACGAGGATGAGGAGAGGAGGAAGATGAGGATGAGGATAAGGATGAGGATGAGCATGAGGATGAGGATGAGAATGTGGATGAGGATGAGGATGAGGATGAGGATGAGGGTGAGGATGAGGATGAGGCTGAGGATGAGGATGAGGATGAGGATGAGGGTGAGGATGAGGATGAGGCTGAGGATGAGGATGAGGATGAGGATGAGGGTGAGGATGAGGATGAGGCTGAGGATGAGGATGAGGATGAGGATGAGGGTGAGGATGAGGATGAGGCTGAGGATGAGGATGAGGATGAGGATGAGGGTGAGGATGAGGATGAGGCTGAGGATGAGGATGAGGATGAGGATGAGGGTGAGGATGAGGATGAGGCTGAGGATGAGGATGAGGATGAGGATGAGGGTGAGGATGAGGATGAGGCTGAGGATGAGGATGAGGATGAGGATGAGGGTGAGGATGAGGATGAGGCTGAGGATGAGGATGAGGATGAGGATGAGGGTGAGGATGAGGATGAGGCTGAGGATGAGGATGAGGATGAGGATGAGGGTGAGGATGAGGATGAGGCTGAGGATGAGGATGAGGATGAGGATGAGGGTGAGGATGAGGATGAGGCTGAGGATGAGGATGAGGATGAGGATGAGGGTGAGGATGAGGATGAGGCTGAGGATGAGGATGAGGATGAGGATGAGGGTGAGGATGAGGATGAGGCTGAGGATGAGGATGAGGATGAGGATGAGGGTGAGGATGAGGATGAGGCTGAGGATGAGGATGAGGATGAGGATGAGAATGAGGATGAGGATAGGATGAGGATGAGGATGAGGATTAGTTTTAGTACGAGGATGGGGATGAGGATGAGGAGAGGATGAGGATGAGGATTAGGATGAGGCTGAGGACAAGGATGAGGAGAGGATGAGTTTGAGGATTAGGATGAGGTTGAGGATTAGGATGAGCATAGGATGAGGATGAGGATGAGGATGGGCATGAAGATTAGGATAAGGATGAGGATGAGGATGAGGATGAGAATGAGGATGAGGATGAAGATGAGGATGAGGATGAGGATCAGAATAGGATGTGAATAAGGATGAGGATGAGGTCGAGGATGAGGATGAGGATGAGTAGGAGAATCAGAACGAGGATGAGGATGAGGATGGGGATGAGGATTAGGATCAGT
>NC_032013.1:18668298-18670311 GCF_001865875.1 Lupinus angustifolius | reverse complement strand
AGGATGAGGATGAGGATGAGGATGAGGATGAGGATGAGGATGAGGATGAGGATGAGGATGAGGATGAGGATGAGGATGCGGATGAGGACGAGGATTAGGATGACGATGAGCATGAGCATGAGGATGAGGATGAGGATGAGGATTAGGATGAGGATGAGGATCAGAATAGGATGTGAATAAGGATGAGGATGAGGAGAGGATGAGGATGAGGATAAGGATGAGGATGAGGACGAGGATGAGGAGAGGATGAGTTTCAGGATTAGGATGAGGTTGAGGATGAGGATTAGAATAGGATGAGGTTGAGAATGAGGATGAGCATGAAGATCAGGATAAGGATGAGGATGAGGATGAGGATGAAGATGAGGATGAGGATGAGGATCAGAATAGGATGTGAATAAGGATGAGGATGATGACGAGGATGAGGATGAGGATGAGTATGAGGATGAGGATGAGTATGGGGATGAGGATTAGGATGAGGATGAGGATAGGATGAGGATGAGGACAACGATGAGGATGAGGATAGGATGAGGTTGGGGATGAGGATAGGATGACGATGAAAATGTGGATGAGGATGAGGATAGGATGAAAATAAGCATGAGGATGAGGATGAGGATTAGGATGTGGATGAGGATGGGGTTGAGGATGAGGATGAGGATGAGCATGCGGATGATGATGAGAATAGGTTGAGGGTGAGGATGAGAATAAGATGTGGATAAGGATTAGGATGAGGTTGAGGATTAGGATTACGACTAGATGAGGAGGAGGATGAAGATGAGATAGAGGATGAGGCTGAGGATGGGATGAGGATGAGGATGAGAATGAGCATGAGGATGAGGATAAGGATGTGGATGAGGATGAGCACGAGGATGAGTAGAGAATGAGGATGAGGATAGGATGAGGTTGAAGGATGAGGATGAGAGTAGGATGTGGATAAGGATAAGGATGAGATTGAGGATGAGGATGAGGATGAGCTTGAGGATTAGGATTAAGATTAGGATTAGGATTAGGATTTGCATTAGGATTAGGATTAGGATTTTCATTAGGATTAGAATTAGCATGAGAATGAGGATTAGGATGAGGATGAGGATTAGGATTAGGATTAGGATTAGGATTAGGACTAGGATTAGGATTAGTATTAGGATTAGGATTAGGATTAGGATTAGGATTAGGATTAGGATGAGGATGAGGATGAGGATGAGCATGAGCATGAGGATTAGGATTAGGATTAGGGTTAGGATTAGGATGAGGATGAGCATGACGATTAGGATTAGGATTAGGGTTAGGATTAGGATGAGGATGACCATAAGGATTAGCATTAGGATTAGGATTAGGATGAGGATGAGCATGAGGATGAGGACGAGGATCACGATGAGGAAGAGAATGAGGATGAGCATGAGAATGAGGATGAGGATGAGGTTGAGGATGAGGATGAGGAAGATGATAAGGATGAGGATGAGAATGAGGATGACGATGATGATTAGGATGAGGATGAGCATGAGGATTAGGATTAAGATTAGGATTAGAATTAGGATTTGCATTAGGATTAGGATTAGGATTTGCATTAGGATTAGAATTAGCATGAGAATGAGGATGAGGTTGAGGATGAGGATTAGGATTGGGATTAGGATTAGGATTAGGATTAGGATTAGGATTAGGATTAGGATTAGGTTTAGGATTAGGATTAGGATTAGGATGAGGATGAGCATGAGGATTAGGATTAAGATTAGGATTAGAATTAGGATTTGCATTAGGATTAGGATTAGGATTAGGACTAATATTAGGATGAGGATGAGGATGAGGATGAGGATGAGGATTAGGACTAGGATTAGGATTTGGATTTAGATTAGGCATAGGATTATGATTAGGATTAGGATTAGAATTAGCATGAAAATGAGGATTAGGATGAGGATTAGGATTAGGATTAGGATTAGGATTAGGATTAGGATTAGGATTAGGATTAGGATTAGGATTAGGATGAGGATTAGGATTAGGATTAGGATTAGGATTAGGATT
>NC_032013.1:18661724-18668198 GCF_001865875.1 Lupinus angustifolius | reverse complement strand
TATCCAACAAAAAAATCCCCTTGTGTGTGTGAGTATAAGGTGTTTGAAGCTTTACTTGAAAGATAATCCTTGGGAAACGACCTAGGAGTCACTTCCTAGTACTGCAGTTTTAATTGTTATATTATTTGTATCGGGTACGGCCTCAATCAGAAAGGCAAGATCCTTTCCAAGTAGCAAGTGTTTGAGTGATTTTGTCTGCAATTGGTTGGAGATGCACTCTTCTAGGCTTTCCTCTATACAGAGGAACACCTAAGTATGTTAGGGGCAAGGAACCAGTAGAGAAGCTTAAAACTGAAGCTAACCTAGCTATCTTCCTAGAAGAAACATTGGAAGCAAAGAATCTACATTTGGAAGGGTTAACCTGCTGACCTGAAGCTTGAGCATAGTTATGAGTGAGACCTTTCAGGGCTAAGAGATTACATTTGGTCCCCTTACAAATAATCAATATATCATCTGCATACAACACATGACAAAGAGATTGCATCTTGTAGGAACCAGATATAGGACTTAATCTGCCATCAGACACTAGCTTAGAGATACCTATTCTAAAGACATCCTCAACTAAGTAAAAAAATAAGAGGAGATAGGGGATCCCCTTGCATAACCCCTCTCTTGTAGTTGAAGAACCCACATTCTGACCATTCACATTAATAGACAATTTTGCATATTGAAGAGTTACATTGATCCACTTACTAAATTTCTCACTAAACCTAAAAGCTTTGAGAGTGTCCAACAAAAAATTCCAATCAACTATGTAAATAATAAGTAATTATGACAACTGTAAAATGATAAATGTACGTTTTTATTAAGGAATTGTAATTAATGAATGATATTTTCTTATAATAGTGAATACACTTCTTTTGTTTGGATCGTCTTAGAATGACACTATTACAATACTTCTATTAATTTAATTCTCAATAAATAAAAAATACAAATATTTTTCTATAAATAAATAATTGGTAACAATAACAAGTATTTTGTTTTAATAACTGATAAATACAAAAACAAACTAACAAATATCTTCTCAAATATTAATATATACTCAATATTGTTCTTAATTCAAAAATATGTAAAGAATACTAACTAAATTAAGGAGGATCGAAGGATCATGAGTATTCACTTCTTTATCATGACTCATCATTTGATGAGTAGTGATAAAGAAGTGTATACTTGAAAAATGTATCATTTGGGTTGTTTGGCCTGAGGTTTGCAAACCAAAGTTTTTTGGTGGTTTGGGCGTTAGAGATTTGTCTCATTTCAATGAAGTCTTACTTTGAAATGCAGGTGGCCAAAAATGCAAGAAAAATATACTTTTTGGGTCAAAGTTATTGAATCGAAATATGGCGTTGCTTTCTCCTTTTCGACCTCGACTCGCAGTGCGGCTTCTTCTATACATGGTGGAAGGACTCGTACAAAGTTGGACCTACCTTTTTATCTAATGGTAATTGGTTTGTTGAAAGTATTTGGAGAGATATTGGGGAGGGGTCTCAAACTTTTTTTTGGCTAGATATTGGTTTTGTTAGAATTTTTTTACAATTCAGTGACCGAATCGAACACAAACATATGGTTCGGTTCATCTCAATTAACCATAAATTTTATTGTGAAACTAGACCGCTCGTGAAAGTTTAAAATGTATTACAAGAGATATTGTTTGTCCATGAAAGGTAAAATACTTGTATTTATTATTAGAAAATATAAATCATAAATAGATGAGTAAAAAAATTGAATCTCATAATTATTTGTAAGTAACATATAAAAATTATGTGATTTAGGAAGAAGAAAGTGAATGACCGTATATATAATAATAAAATCCAGAATTAGTAATATATATATTTATTATAAACTTATATAACAATAAATTCATGATTAGTAACATACATAACAATGAGTAACATATATAATAGTAACATATGTAATATTATAATTCACAATTTGTAATATATATAGCAATACATATGTAACAACTTATGGTATATGTTAGTTTCAAACCTAGTACGACGAAAGTTAGAAGATATGTTCCATATAATGAAGACACTAAAAAGTAGCTCATATATACAAGTTTAGTAAGTAGTAACATATATATCACTATCATAATAATAATTTAGTATCATTTATAACACTACAATTCACAAAAGTTGATAATTTAAAAGCCTCAAAATTGGTTGAAGAATTCAAACAACCCTATAACATTATTCCATAATATTTATTTCTTTAATATTTGGTTTCAACAGTTCCTAATTTTTTTAAACTATGAATCAAACCGAACATAAATTGTTCCTTGAAAAAATAACTGAACCTAAGCGAACCACATTTTGTGGTTTGATTTGATATGGTTCCACATGTTTCGCAGTTTCAACCGGAACCATTTACACCCCTAGATATTTGGATGGGGAATCAAAGTTTGAAGGATGTGTTCCTTAGAATTTTTGCTTTACCACCAAACAAAAGGGTGTTGGTGGATGAGTGTGGTTCTTGGGTTAATGACATTTGGGTTTGGGAGATTCCTTATAGTTCCATTCGTGCAAGAGGAACACCGAGGACAAGTGGATTTCATGTGTTGCTTCATCTAATATTTACACTATGAAATCTGCCTACCCATTACAGTTCAATTCGTGCAAGAGGAACATTGAGGGCAAGTGGATTTGGAGTGCTGCTTCATCTGGTATTTATACTGTGAACTATGCCTATCTCATTCAGAATGATAGAACTCCACTTCCTATAGGTAATTCCCTAACAAAATCTTGGTTAAATGTCGTCTCTTCTAAAATTTGTTGTTTTTGGTGGAAACTCCTTAGAGATAGAATTACATAAAGGGTTGAGTTGTTCAAAAGGAGTGTTATTTCTATGAGTGATAAAAAAAGTGGGTTATTTGTAAAGGGGGTTTATTCTTGGCTCCAAGTGTTAGCAATGAGTCCTACAACTATTATGGCATCTTTGTATATGCATGATGAGCTTGCATGATATGGTCTTTATAGATTATGAAGAATGATCACATCTTTTCTAACAAGGACGTTAGTTGTGTGCATATTATGGACTTGATACAAGAAAGATCATGAACTTGGTTTAGTTCAAAAATAGGTTCGACCTTTTTTATGTTTGTTAAATAGTGTAATGATCTCATATCTTGTATAAATATGTATTCTAAAAAGATCATTAAGTAATCTTCTTTGTATTGGTTTAGCACCTTTTATGCTACTTTTAATACAATTTGCTAATAGAAAAATTATTCATCATTTGAATGGTCGCACTATGTTGCTTAGATCTGTTCCGTAAAATAATTAAAGTACACACAACAACAAAATATTTTTCTTCCCAAAACTACATACTCTAGATTCCCTATTGCTCATGGATATGTAGGAGCAAGATATAATCTTGTGAGACACAAAAGTTAAAAAAATAATTTTTTATTTAAAATAATCAAACAACTATTAGGAATAAAATAATCCATGTGATTAATGAGGTACCATCTAGTACGTATGGATGGTGTGGTTATACCTTCCCAGTCCGTAACTGCCTCTAAAATCTAGATTTCAAAGTTAAAGACCAACACAATCCAAAATGTGTATGCAAAGGTTTTTTATATTTTGACATAAAAAATGTAGTTTGACTCTAACATAGTTTTACCATTGTTAAAGCGAAAATGAGGGTGGGATAGTTTCTTTTGTTCAACTATGAACTGAAATTATTGAAAAACTAGGTTTCTTAAATACTATAGTAAAACTACTGAAAAGTAACTCCATAAATCACTTTTGTTCATGGCAATGAATGAAAATAGCTAAGGCAAATTCTTTGCCAAGACAACTAAGGAGGACCCAGATGAAAACAAAGGGAATAATTTTGTTAGCATTGATCCGGGAATTATGGTGCAAAGGAAAGGATTGAGGAAACACATGATTAGCTTAGGGCTGAAAGACTATGTACATACATGAGCTAGTATTTAAGGAACAATGAAAGTTGTTATTAGGTAAGTTGTGAGAATTATCTCTATTCCATTTCTCCCCCTCATACTCTTTTTTCTCTAGATTTTACCTTGGTGTACCATTTCCCCCTTGTAGATCATATCTGGAATTGATTGATCAATTAATTCAAGTGTTATTTCCCTTCCACCATTTTGTTCATTACAATTGGTGCTTTCATCTTACCATGGCAGAGAATACCCGGATGAAGGAGCCCAGTTCTAACGTCAAGCGCAAAGCTGAAGCAATCGATATATTGTACCACAATTTTAATGAGCAGATCGACTTATTGGAAATCACCAACTCATCTTGTTTTGAACAATTGGAAGTGATCCTAATGGAAACTAAAAGTAAATTTTCTCATATCAACAACGCGGTTGAGATGCTACCGAACTAGAGTCCCCGTAAATTTTCCCATGGTGTTGGTAACTCAAACAAACAATCATTTCAGGTGAGAAACATTAAGAGAGAATTTCCCCGTTTGGATGGCAACGTGTTCGAATGGATATTTCGGGCGGAGCAGGTTTTTTATTATTATTGTACACCAGATCCGGATCGATTATGATAGGGCAAATCACAAGTGTTGATTATGTGTTCAAGTAGTAAAATATTGATTCCATATGGACTGGAAAATTCCTTTAATTATAACAATTAAATTATACTTAACTCAAATAAGGAATAAAATTGAATTTAGAACAATTGAGCAATTGACAAGAATAATAATGAAAATATTAAAAATGATTTAATTCTAATTTAGGAACAGTTTCCAGGATAAGGGTTACCATATTTACGCTCACAAATCATTGTTTTGCTCCTTTTCATGAACTTTAAGTTGTAGGGGTGAATTTCTCTTTGATATGTGTCATCCTCTCTCGAGCTCTGACACATGTACTCAATTGAAGTTGCACCTACTCTCGTGGTACGATTTTCAATTGAATCATTTACATGAATCTTTCTATCCAATGACTTTGTAGCAACCCATGGTGAATTCTAGAAACCCCCAAGAATCCTAAGACTACTCTCATGAATTAGGATTCTAGTTTGGATAACTGAATAACTAAATAGTTGGGTTCACCTCTCGGTCCTTCCCCAATGTATCTAAGAGATTTAATTTGTTGGCTAGACAACTCACACAAATAAAACTCAGTTTAAGGATTCAAATCACAACACTCAATGAAATAGAAATAAGAGCAAGTGTTTATTGAATATAAAAGGGCATAGCGCCAAACCTAGAAAAAAAAAAGAATTAGTCACTCATGATGGAGAAGAGAATACCAAATTCTAAATTAGAGAATTGTAATATAAAGTGGGTCTCATCCTTGAGAGAAACCCCTCATTTATCCTAATTACAAATATTGGGCTAAGCCCAACAAAAAATCTAAAAATAGGAATAAAATATGTCATCCACGGCCATGGGTGTATATGGCGCTTTCAATTCAAGTTGATTTTATTCAATCCAGGCTCCAATACTACTTTTTTTTGTCCCTTCAATTTGTCTTCGCATGGTCTCAATATCGAATTTCATCTTCGTGCACCCAATCTCTACTATTTTTGGCTTCAATCCATTCAAACTGCACAACATAGCCAAAAACATCTGCTCAACGCGAACAAAGACAAATAAATGCTAAAAACAATCTTAAAGTCCTAATTATGTCCTAAAATGCAATGCAAATGTAACATAATTTTACAATCATCAAATTCCCTCAAACTTATCTCCTGCTTGTCCTCAAGCAAGTTTTAGGAGTAACTTTCACAATCATGTATGAATGATGATATAGAACCTATGACCCAAAATAACAAGCAATCTCATGTTAGTTTTGAAACAATCTAGACATCAAGACAAGACAATCATAAACAAATCTAATTCAAGCTAAGTGTTTAAGTCATAACAACTACAAGAATTATAATCTTTCTTCTCTCATCACTCTCGTGTGTTTAAAGGTCATAGTATTTCGCTCAAATTTTCATGAAAGTAAATTACCATAGGCTTGATTATAGACCAAATCGTCACTGACTGTATTTGAATGCATGCAAAATTCAAAAGGTCTTTAAATGGTTAAAATGGGGCCAATGTGAATGATTTAAGGTGGGATAAACAAAGAAAGGGTACTTCAAAAGGCTTACAAGTGTTTCCCAAGATACTTAAACTTTTTAGACATCTGATTAAAGCATTAGGCATATCTAGCTTAACATGTTAATATATATTATATGTGTTTCATTATATGTATTTCATGCCTACATGTCCTTTTATACGTTTGATATTGCTTAAATTTTATTATTTTTGGGTATGTAATTTGTTACCATGGAAGTGTAATCAATTACAAGACATTAGTGGCTAAAAAATTTGAAAACTCAGCCAATGTAATTGATTACAGGATGAATTAATTGATTAATTGCTAAACAAAAAGTTTGAGCAATAGATTACTCATTCATGGTAATCAATTACAATCTGCATTGTTTAAGGCATAAATCAGATTTTTCAACTTCATCTTCTCCATTTTCACTCCTTCCAACCGTG
>NC_032013.1:18619632-18661624 GCF_001865875.1 Lupinus angustifolius | reverse complement strand
CCCCCCCCCCCCATAACTTCCAAAACATCCTTTTTAAACCACTTTGCTTGATTTTTATGGTGTTTCATACTACATTTTCACTTCTAAACACATTCCTACCATCGTTTTTTTGTTTAGAGTTCTAAATCAAAAACCCCAAATCTCAAAATCTTCAAAACCTAAGTTTATCAAAACTCAACAACATGGCCTCGTCCTCTAGAACCAAGAAGCAACAAACCAATTAGACTCAAGGAAGGCAACAAAACCCGAATGAAGTCAACACATTGGATTTGGCACGTCTTTTGGCCAATGAGGATCAACACAAAATCTTCAAGGAGCACTTCATGCAACGACCCATCTTACTCCAAAGTATGGTATGTTACGATCTTTTGAGGATAATAATTTCATTTTCTCAACTCTTTTTGAACAAAAAAACTCTGAATTTTGAGAAATGTCGTGTTCTTAATATCCGGAACTTATACGGGTATTTTACTGTAATGAGTTTTAAGAAGAACAAAATCTTCTCCTATGTCAAAGGCAAGGAGATTTCCATAGGCTTCAAAAATCTAAGATCAATTTGTGGTAATATACCATACATTGGAACGATAGTCGAGTTTTCCATTGAATGTGACTTGGAAGGGTTCAAAAAAATGGAATTCTACTACCTTATGTGTAGATACTCCAAAAGGGAAATTGAAATGTGCAAGCAAAGATCTGTCGGTGACTCTAACCGAAACCGAAATATTTTGTCTGTCGGTGACTCTAACCGAAACCGAAATATTTTGTCTGTCGGTGACTCTAAGCAAAACCGAAATATTTTGTCTGTCGGTACCTTTAACCTAGAAGACCGTTTGATTCATTATATGTTAAGCTACATAATAGTTCCAAAACTTTCAAACCGTTCGTACGTAAATGATATGGAACTACAATTGATGTATGTTATGAAAAATAATGTTCCAATTAATTGAACATTAATGATAATGAGACAAATTCGGACCTTTAGAGGTGAGTTCAGACCATTACATTATGCCATTCTCATAACTCCTATACTTGAGTAATCCGGTGTTTCATTTGCTGGAGAGTTTAATATCACACTCGATGCTCGCGATAAGATTGTTGTGGATGTAATCCAAAATGGGATTCTTTCGAGATACCACTGACATGATCTACAAGCATCATGGTGCTCAACAGTCTACTAATCTAGAAAATCCTTCTACTGACCTTCCTACTCATGTCTCATTTCATGCTGAATCAATCGATTATGAACAAGTTGTTACCACTTAAGGGCTACATCACTACATGGATGGATTCTGTCGATACAATGAATCATCAAGTCTAAGAAGAACTTAAATGCTTATCAAACCGATTGGACTACATCGACTTGGATTCTTAGTAAGCTGATCCAAATTATTAGGAGTAGTAGTCTACCAATCTAGGATTTTAATTAAGTATTTTGACATTGTTGTTGTTATTTCAAAAACTACTGTTATTTCTATTTTTACTTGTGCGTTTGGATATCATTTTGAGACATCTATGCTAGGTGTTCTTTAAATATTTGCTATGTATGGATTACGTTCTCTAAACTGCTTTTCAATGCCATGTTATGAAATATTAATTATTCTCTAACATTTGATATTATTCAATATTAATATCTTGCAAAATTATGACATTGACTTGTAAATAAGTCAACATATCTTGTTACCCTTTTCAATATATATGTATATTGTGATGGAAAAAACTAGCTTTTCTTATTTTTGATGAAATCAAAAGGGGCAGAAAAATTGGAGTTGTATTTTTCTGTCAAATATTTTCAGGCACGTAGAATAAGATACATGGGGACTATATAAAATTGGGGGAGCATATTTGAACATACAACAAAGTTATATCATGCTCTATATGTTAAACCTTAGAAAAATTCAGATCTCCATTTTCAAAAGATATTGGTTTGTCATCATAAAAAGGGGGAGGTTGTGAAGAAGATCTTGCTCCTGACCTTGACGCGGTTTTGATGAAAACACCAAGATCACAAAAGGAAGAAAATGAAAAAGGCCATAAAGACATAGAAGATTCAAGCTTCAAGATGTTTATAGATTAAGTCTTCATATAGGTAACTTTATCCTTACACTCATTTTGATATTTAGTAGCAATGCTCAAAGAAATAAAAATCATTTTTAAAGAATTGGATATGTTGAAAATGCAAAGTCAAATTGCTAAGTAATGAGTTACTTGACCTGAGTAACAGGTTGCCAGAACTAGCTAACAAATTACCTGAACTGTGTGGTAGTTGGTAACATGTTACTGGAACTACGTAATAAGTTACCTGACTGAGAAAAAAGTTACAAAAGCAAAACTGACTGATGTAACTGATTAATCAAGGGTATTAATCGATTACCACATTGGACGGAACATTTGGGTAATCGATTACCACATCATGACAATCGATTACACAGAGTTGTTGAAACCATATTTTCAAATTCAAATGAACAACTTTCATCTGAAGTGAATAGGTTTCATTCCAATCGTGTCTCATCTTGATGGAAGGACATATTGGCTGGTTGGAAGCCTATTTAAAGGCATTATGACATCCAAATTATAAACACAGAATAACATACAATTCAGACAATCATACAAAATATTTCACAACTTAGTAAGCAAAATTTTGCACATTTTGTTAGCAATTTTGTTCCTAAACTTTCAGATTTTCTAAAGTTGCTTCTAAACTGCATTTTTTCTAATCTTTAAAAATATTAAGAGCATTGTATACTAAGTATTTGTATTGTGGGATTAAGGATTGCAAGTTATAGAATTGTCAAAACTTGTAAAGGCAATCCAACCATTGTTATATTCTTCATCTTGGTTGTAAACTTTTCATCACAAGGGTGTGTTGAGAAGGGAAAAAAGTTCACTTGAAAAGGAAATTTTCAAGGATAGATAAGTTGTGAGTGTGTAAGGTACAAGGGTCTTGGAGAGAGAATTTGTAATTACAACTCATATTATCTAGTGGAAAATCTCTTGTGTGGCAAGAGTATTGAATGTAACCTTCGGTGGACAATAAGGTGAACCAATATAAAATTCTCTGCGTAATCTTCTTCTACTTATTCATGAGATTTAATTTGGCTTTACTTGGTTGAGTTTTGCATAAATAATTCGCTGCACATACACTTTGATAACATAGCAGAAAAATCTGTCATATTCTTCCAACAACTAATTCACCCCTCCCCCTAGTTGGCATCTTAAACTTACACTTTATACCAAGATAAATGTCATTCATTTAATCAATATGAAACTTTTACATTATAATGGCTAGGTAAAGCCATATCCTCTCTTTTACCATTTTTATATTGAATATATAAGTAGTATGTCTCTCCCATTTCTTTTTTCTAGTTAAATGCAACATGAGTATATTATTACAATATAGTATAATAGAATATTAGAATGAGGTATCAGAGTACCTTTATAACAAGATAAATTTCATTCATATAATCAATGTGAAAATTTTAATTATATTATAATGACTAAGTAAAAGCCTATTCTCTTTTACAATTATTGAACCAAATTTCAAAATAAAAAATTATATCATGATAGTCAAATAAACCATTAAACCCTTTCACGAATTATTTTCCAACTACAATGATTAATAAAATAACTACGGATGAGACATAATTTGCTTGCTTCTTATTTGATTCTACAAGTATAAGATGACAAACTAAGAGTGGGGTGAATAAGTTTTCTAGTTAAGGTCAAAAAAATTTGCAATAAAAATGTTAGAGTATGTAGCATCATAAATGTTGTAGAAAATTAATCAAGTACAAAATGTGAAAAAGTAGGGAGAAGAGTAGAAATACACCAATAATTTTATATTGATTCACCTTCTTGTCCATGGAAGGCTACATCCAGTTCTCTTGTAACACGAGATTTTTCATTGATGTTTTTAGTTATAATTACAAATCGCACCCCGAGATTACAAGTACATTACACACTCACCAATATCTCACACACATGGAAGAATACCTCTTCTAAGTAACACGCTTTCCCTTTCCATCACACCTTATGGTGAAAACTTTACAACAAACAAATGAAGAATATAAATAGACCAATGATTGCTTTATAAGATATAACAATTCTATAACTTGAAATCCTTATGATCTTTCTCTACACACAATACACAATTATCTTTAGTGCTTAAGGTATGAAAATTCAGTGACAAAACTTGGTTGCAACTTTAGAAAAATCTGAAAGTTAAACTCAAAGTTGCAAGAAAGAAATGTATAAAAGTTGAAGAAAATTGTTTGAAAGATTAATGTAAAAGTTCTATTTCCAATTGGGTGTTCAAAGGCCTTTAAATAGGCTTCTAGCCAACCATTATATCCTAAGACAAAGGTACAAGACTTTTGGAATGAGACTCATTCATTTTAGATGAAAGCTGTTAAGTTTGGATTTGAAAATCTCGTGTAACAACTATCTGTAACTGATTATAGCAAGCAGTAACTGATTACCAAAACTTATTGTCCAATTGAGTAATCGGTTACTCCTTTGAGTAATCGTTTACTTTATGTTGTTTTTGCTGGGTAAGCCATTACTCAATTTAGGTAACATGTTACTCAGTCCTAGCAACTAGTTACTCACTGTTACATAGTTCAAGTAACCTGTTACTCAGGTCCAGTAACCTGTTACTTAGCATTTTGAATGTTGATTTCTTTTGACTCTAAGTTTTCAATTGATTTCTAAAAGGTTTTCACTTTGAGCATTGTGACTAAGTATACATGAAAGATTAAAGATAGAAGTACCTATCTTAGAAGACTTATAAAATATTGATTTTTTGAAGCTTTGTTTTCTATGCCTTCAAAGTCTTCTTCCTTTTTCTTTTTTCTTTTGGTGATCTTGGTGTCTTCATCAAAACCGTGCCCAAGTTAGGAGCAAGACCTTCGTCACAATCTCCCCCTTTTAATGATGACAAACCAACATCTTCTTGAAAGTTTGAAGTCTTCTGATTTTGTATAGTTGATATGATTTGACATGAATCTCTTGAGTATGCTCCCCTTTGTTTTTAAATATGTGCCCTCAAATATGTAACCTAGAAAACACAACTCCAACTTTTCTCCCCCTTTTGACTTCATCAAAAAGAAGGAAAAACCAAAATTTCAGCATAATATACATATATATACAATAAAAGGGTACAAGATATGTTTATGACTTATGTCTAAGCGAAGTTCAGTAAAATATATGAACCATAAAATATATGTTATAAGATGATAAAATCAAGTTAAGTAACATAGCATAATAACATTAATAGAAAAATGTTCATACTGCAGAATTTAAACAAAAGTTAAGAAACTACAAAGCCAAACAATGAACAAGTTCAAAACTAAATCATCAAATAGAAATGAGGAACAATTCCTACACAACAACCCTAAGACTATGGCTCGTCACTATCGTCGACAAGATCTATGTAGTCCAATCGATTAGATAATCTTCTAAGTTCAACTTAGACTTGTTGATTCTAAGTGTCAAGGGCATCCATCCTTGTGGTGATGTAGCCTCGAAGCGAAACCAACTCATCCATAATCATCTGATTAGTAGGCATGGCAGAAGATAAGGATGACTCAACAGAGAATGGAGAGGGCTGAGGTGCAGGAGGATCAACAAGAGAAATTTCAATAGGAGCAATCGGTGGATCACTTCGATGTTTGTATAGCTGATCAATAAGGTCTCTAAAAATACCATTTTGTGGACCACATCTACATCAACCTTGCTATATCTAGCCTGTAGTTTGATCTTGGACTCCCCAACAGTGGAAAAACCAAAAATGCTCAAGTATGGCAATGATGATTATATCATTTACATTTATAAAAATAATAATAATAATTTTTATTATATATTAACAAATAGTTATTTCCCTATAATTAATAAGTAATAATAACTAATATTAATGCAATATTAATAAAATATTCGTTTAATAAATAATGATTAAAAGTTCGGATAATATGTAATAATAAGTATTTATAAGTAAAAATAGATTTTCCAACCATTAATCAAAAGTATTAATAAATAATGATTAAAAGTTCAGATAATATGTAATAATAAGTGTTAATACATTTTTTAACCCATAATCGACTATCATGCTCAGAAATTAAAGAGAAATTTTTTCAAATTGTGCAGAAAAGAGGGTTTTCTACAAATCATTTGAAGAGATTGATATTACATTCTATTTCATCCTAAGTGGTGTGACAGATGATTCTACCATGGAACAGATCACAACACGTGATACTCCATCATTACTAAAACAAGATTAAATATTTGGATTTTCAGTATAATCAATAATATCTTATCACCTTATGGATAATGAATTAATCCCTTTTGGAGTGCTCATGAATCAAATCTTTCATTTTTTAGTTTATCAGGGATCTAACCTTACACCATTTGACCAACATTTTGTTAATTTAAATAGCTAGATTTTTTTATATACAAGTTTAAATAGCTAAATTGATACAAAGTAATGAGTTCTTAAACCAACCTGAGAACATAACTTGTACCCCTACAAAACTTATGACATGATTTGAAGAACATATTAATATATCTAATACCTCCACTGTATTCCCTCCATTACAAAAAAATGACAGCACTCCTCTTTAACCACAATATCCAAGTCACAGAGGGGCTACATTTACCGGTAGAAGTTACTCTGTCGAGGATAAAAATAATCCTAACATTTTTGAGAGAGCTTAAATAGAAGAGTGTGTCATTCACTTTTTTGCACTTGCTTTCTTACCATTTTAAACTTGACAGCTCATTGGGGGAAAATAAAAACTTATATGAAGTTGTATGTACGTGGAAACAACCAATTAAATCTTGCCAACATATTAGATATTTCATTTTAATTAAAATTTAATCACAAATAATAACACCAATAAATATAAACATACTTATCTCTAAATATGACGTGTTGTATGTGTCTTTCTAAAAGTTTCTCATGTTGGGAAACTGTATTCAATTTATGACCTCAAGAAGTACCAATGTCAGGCCAAGAGGAAAGCCCACTAGTTTAGTAGAGTGTTTTAATTTGTATTTCACAACAGAGAGTCCTTATCCCGATTACTGCAATATTTTTTCATTCATAATTTAACCACGATTTAAAACATTTGTTTAGCATATTTTAGGGCTGTGCAGAGTTTGTTTGAATTGCACTGTTGCTTCGACTGTGTTGAAGTAAAAAATTGAAGAAAAACATTTATAATATGTAGGTACCATATCAACTTTCCTTTTATGCATATTGTAATAATTTAGGGTTAAAAAATAAATATTAAAGCAATTTATGTTGCTAACATTGTATTTATATCTCCTAGCAAAATTATTTAAACATGAGGACAATCCACACTACAAATACTTGCAAGGTTTTTATTATAGGTATGTCTATCGATAAACATTAAATAGTTATGTCTGTTGTAGAGAAAACTTCGTCTCTCACTTTCAACAAATCCTGCAACAAAAAGAGAAAGCAAAGAACAAGGTCACCAATGCTTCCATAACTTGGAATAACGAGATTAAAAAACTATTTGAATGTTATATATCAACAGTAAAAATAAATGTTCTAATAATATATAAGAATCATATATAAGTACATATCAAGCAGATATCTTATCAGTTATCTTAATTTATATGTTTTTCCATGTGTTAAATATATATATTAATATATATATATATAAAATTAACCAAAACACAATAGATTAATTTATTTAACAGGTTAAATCAAAATAGTGTAGTATATTACAAAACTTTGAAATAAGAGTGTCAAGTGAGACATGTAATTTTGTGACATGAGTTGTCATAAAATTTTGGTTATATAAATGAGAATAAAAGTTTATATGAAATTTACGAGGAGCAGTCAAAGTCAGGAGAAATTTGAAAGGGGATCTTGATTCCACATTTGATAGGAACATTCCTTGCATTCTCCAGTTTTAGCTTTGTAATCTGTACAATGGCCTTAATGCAGTTACAAGCATCCCTTTTATCATCCACACTTTTTAACTTATTCAGCACAGCTTTAACTCCATCACAACAAGTAGAAGGTGGTTTATCACTAGCACCACCATGTTTTAGGTAACCTACACATGTTTGAAGGTATTCAATAATTTCAGCACATTCTATATGAGCTACACAATATGGTGATGGTGAAGCAAGTAAGAGATGGAAAAGTATAAGAGAACCTATAGTTGAAGAAGAAAGATTCATCTTGGTTATATAGAGAGAAGAGGAGTTTGAAGTTTGGTGAAGTTTGTTTGATTTGCTTTGGTTTTTATAGTAAGTTTTGGAGAAAGGTTACAAAATACAAATGTGATGCATGGGAAGATGAGAACAAGTGAGTGTAGTACGTGGAATGATGAGAAGCTGAAAGTGTTACAAGTGGAAAGTGCCATGTACTTGGAATTAATGATAGGCGCCGATTCAGTCTTTCCTGGTTTGTAATTTTACTTGAATTAGAAGAAAGTTGATGCTTTTGGATACAATTGTCTTCTTCTGAAAAAATATTATGATTCTGCTTAAGGAAGTTGACGCTTTTGGATACAATTGTAGTCTTCTTAAAAATTATCATGATTCTGCTTTTAGGCTTATGTTTTTTTTTTAAGTAATTATTCATTTCAATTATTTTTATTAAAGAGTTAATAATAATTAGATATAAACAATGGATGATATAATGATAGTGTATAAAATTCATCCATTATCAGTGTATATATCTTGTGTTGGAACATGGTATGTTAAAAATCATTAGTGGGAACTTTTGAGTATGAAATCTAAAAAACTCTAAGTCTCACATTGAAAAGTTTTGAAAAAAAATAACTTCCAAGTCCCAAAGTGGAGAGATGAGGAACATGGAAAAAATCCTATTTTATAAATAGAGACCTTCTCCACTCATTATAACTTGCTCTAAGTTGAATGTGCTTTCATTCAACTTTTTCTTTCTCCCTCGTATTTTTTGTTGATGCATTTCCGGCAAACTTCTCCCACTTTCTTTCCGTGGCACTAGGAAATGGCACATGCAACTATATTGTGGGAATTTCGAGAACTGACACTAATACTCAGTATTAGGGAAGAGAATTTGCACTAGTATTCATATTATGGACATTTCGAGAACTGACACTAGTAGTCAGTATTGACGGAAAAAAATTGGCATGAGTAGCCATATTGTGGGTATTTCGAGAATTGACATTGTTAGCCATATTGTGGGAATTTCGAGAATTGGCACTAGTAGCCATATTATGGTGGATGTATTCGAGATTGGTTCTTACAATGCAGTAAGAATTTGATAATAGAGATTTGGGTTGTTTTATCCTGGGGACAACGTGGTTGATAGTCTGCTTGCGCATTTTTGGCAGTGCCACGAAACGTCTTAAAGAGAGCGACCCGGTCGTGACTCAACCAGTAAGTATTATTTCGTGCCATTTATAATTTTGAAAGCTATGGTAACAACAATTTTAAGACGCTTCGACTGCAATAATATTCGTAGATAATATTACTAGACCAAACAACTTTTACCTGAACAAACCATTTCAGTTTGATGGACAAATTTCGAACGGTGGTTACATAGGAGGAAATTTTCCTCACTGTGAGAAAAGTTGCTAACGTTCTGAAAATCGGTATCCCAGTGTTGCCGGAAAAAGCTGAAAAAGAGAAAAAACAATAAACTAGCTATTGATATAACTCTCTCAAATGAAAATAATTACTTGTGTAAGAATTTTATTATGAATGAGTTGTCTATTGATCTTTATGATTACTATAGTCCATACAAAACTGCCAAATTAATTCGGTATGCACTTGAGAAATAAAGAAATATGATACAGAGGAAGGTGGAAAAAAAAAACAATGATGTTAGCCACTACCTCAAGCATCATATGACTGATAATAAATCAGTAGAATCTCAATCATTGAGATACATAGAATTGCTTATGAAATCATTTACGAAGGTACGCCCCTGGAAAATTAAACTTGCAAGTAGAGCATATGGATGTGTATTCATTGGGTATGTTATAAACATCAAGGCGTACAAGTTTTACGACCTTAATGCAAAAGTGATCATTGAGTTTAACGTTGTTGACTTCAATGAAAAGAAATTCCTTTTTAATTAAGGAATAGTGGGGGCACATCAACTAGTCATATACGTGTGATTAGATATAATGATAAAAATGATAAGTTTGAAAATAACCTAGAAGAAGTAAGAGTGCAATAACTGTTAGAGAGTATAAACCTGATTATATGGTTTATATATTGGAGGAGAATGCAACAACTCTCCAAGAAGTTTTGACTTCTTTGGATACTAATTTGTGGCAAGAAGCCATAAATGATGAGGACTATCCAGAGTCTAACAAGAAACATACTATTTTGAAAAAGAAGTTTGAAAAAGAAACATCAACTAGTCATATACGTGTGATTAGATATAATGATAAAAATGATAAGTTTGAAAAAGAACCTAGAAGAAGTAAGAGTGCAATAACTGTTAGAGAGTATAAACCTGATTATATGGTTTTATATTGGAGGAGAATCCAACAACTCTCCAAGAAGTTTTGACTTCTTTGGATACTAATTTGTGGCAAGAAGCCATAAATGATGAGGACTATCCAGAGTCTAACAAGAAACATACTATTTTAGCTCAATCAACTATGAAAGTTGATATGATAGCATTAGCAATAGCTAGTGAAGAAGCAAGTTGGCTGAGAAGCTTGCTTGCAGAGATTCTTCTGTGGGAAAAATTGATCCCAACTATATTGATCCATTGTGATAGTACTGCAGCTATTGAGAACCACTTTTATAACAGTTAGAAACGGAAAATTCGTCATAAGCACATCACCATTAGAGAGTTACTCTCTACAGGAGCTGTTAGAGTGGA
The DNA here is from genome assembly GCF_001865875.1 of Lupinus angustifolius. NCBI lineage: Eukaryota > Viridiplantae > Streptophyta > Magnoliopsida > Fabales > Fabaceae > Lupinus > Lupinus angustifolius. The sequence continues at coordinate 18,650,766 of NC_032013.1, read as the reverse complement.
TTATGTATGCAATAACTTAGCAGATCCTTTGATGAAAGGACTAGCTAGAGAGAAAGTCCATAATACTTCTAAGACTATGAGACTATTTCTCTTAGAACGAGGATCACTCATGATGGTAACCCGACCTAACTGATTGGAGATCCCAAGAAATAGGTTCAATGGGTAATAACAAGTTGTGAAGTGATATGAGAATGAACATGCTATAAAATTATGAGAAGCATGATTCCTGCAGCATATGTAAGGATGAGTTAAAACTCTTAATGAGATCTATACTCCAATTGGAGTGGAGTACCTAGGCTACAAGAGTACTCTTGATAGACTCACCTATGTGAATGTGGAAGTGGGGCCGCTTCCTATAAAATTTTGGGCATAAATTTCTAGAGCATTCACTATACTAGGATAGACGTGCATGGTCTTTAACGCACGGGCTTTACAAAATACACCTTTGAAAATGTTGTGAGTGGTTTGATGTTGGAGATAGAGTTCAAGACTACGAGTCACTCTAGTAAAATCTGGATCTTATTCACTATGCAAAGGTTCAAGTCACATGACATATTTGTTTATGCACAATCTTATTGAGACCACAAAAAACAATTCTTTGAAATTGTTCTTTAATTTCAAGTGGGGGTTGTTGGAACATGGTTTATTGAAAACCATCAGTGGAACTTTTGAGTATGAAATCTAAAAAACTCTAAGTCTCACATTGAAAAGTTTTGAAAAAAACAACTTCCAAGTCCCACATTGGAGAGATGAGGAACATAGAAAAATCCAATGTTATAAATAGAGGTCTTCTCCATTTTAATAACTTGCCCCAAGTTGAATGTGCTTTCATTCAACTTTTTCTTTCTCCCTCATATTCTCCGCCGATGCATTTCCGGCAAACTTCTCCCCCTTTCTTTCTGTGGCACTAGGAAATGGCACACGTGACCATATTGTGGGAATTTCGAGAACTTGCACTGGTAGTCAGTATTGGGGAAGAAAATTGGCGCGGGTAGCCACATCGTGGGCATTTCGAAAACTAAAACTAGTAGTTAGTATCGAGGGAAAAGAATTGGCACGACTAGCCATATTGTGAGCATTTCGATAACTGACACTGATAGTCAGTATTGTGGAGAAGAATATTAGCATGGGTAGCCATATTGTGGATATTTCGAGAATTTGCATTGTTAGCCATATTGTGGGAATTTCGAGAATTGGCATTAGTATCCATATTGTGGTGGGTGTATTCGAGATTGGTTCTTACAGCACAGTAAGAATTCAATAACAGAGATCTGAGTTGTTTTATCCTGGGGACAGTGTGGTTGATAGTCTGCTTGCACATTTTTAGCAGTGCCACGAAACGTCTTAAAGAGAGCGACCTGGTCGTGACTCAGCCAGTAAGTATTATTTTGTGCTATTTATAATTGTTGCAAGCTACGGTAACAACATCTTTTTCTTTACAGTTGTTATTCAAACATCTCATTATTTTGGGGCATTAAGAAGGGCTTTTGATTGAGTTTTTTATATTTTTATTTAGTGAAAATTTAAAGAATGATTGAATTATTCACATCAAGAAAAGGATCATAGAATTACTTTGATATATATGTTACCAACAAAAGGATACAAACATGTAGGTTCATTGGAGCTCATAAAAATGTGATCTTTAAGTGTCTCTTTATGAGTTGGTTTTTAGTGGGCAAGGGAGAAAAGAAGAAGACTTGGGAGCCATGAAATATACTTTTGAGATAGTTCTCAAGTCTTCCCTTTCCCTTCATTCCCCTTCAAAACCAAACTCACGAACAGACCCTAAGAATCTACTAAGAGTTGGTTAATTCTACAAAAAATCATATATTTCCTACGTGTTTCTCTCTCTCTTTTTCTTTCAAAACTTGTTACTTGCGGTGCAGTAAATATCTGAGAATTGCATAATTTCTCCACTCTCGTTCCATGTAGTTCACACTTGTGGTGGAGAGGACATTTTGATATAATTTGATGGACTGATTGGTCCATCGCTTATGAGGTATGTAAAATTTCCAGGTTCATTATCTTAATCAAATAGAAATTGATTTTTTTTATGATCAATTTTTTGTCACACTACATTAAACCAAAATAAGCCAGAAAAAGAACTAGACAATTCACTTAAAATTAATAAAATTACAATACTACTACATTGTTTTGTTTGATAAATGAACTCTGTTAGGGTGAAAATTTCTTCAGAACTAGAGAGATGAACTCTACTAGGGTTTGACTCCAACAATGAACAACAATGAGCCCTTTATTCCTTGGAGGTTCCTAGGAGTTATGGATTCTTCATCCATGCCTACATCTTTTCATCAAACTCCGAAATAATTCTTTTGCACAAGCTTTGAAGAACACATGTGATATTGCAATCTCTCAACTCCCCCAACCTTGCATAAAGGGAGATGCTAATGCTATAAAAATTTCAGAAGCTGATTACCAAGCTAGTCTCCAAATATGTAAAAATTATCTTCATGGTAAGCTCATCCTCTCTAAATGTGATATCCCCATTAAGTTTATATATCTTAAAGCAAAGCTTACCTCTCTTTGAAGCATGATTGGGAAGTGTAATATGATCTCCTTACGGAGAGGCTTCTATGAGTTTTCTTTTTCATTAGTTGATGACATGAGAAGTGTATGCACCATAGGTTCTTGGAATCTCAAATCATGCTTTCTTCATCAATTTTTATGGACACCAAATTTCAATCGAATCCTACAAAAGTTAACTCATTATCAATGATGGGTCAAAATCCAAGGTTTTCCTCAAGAGTATTGGAGTCATATGATAAAATTCGCCATTGCATGAGGCATATGTACACCAATATATTTGGATGATGCTACAAACAATAGAACATTTGGACACTTTGCCAAAGTTCTTGTAGATATAAACCTCTAGATTGCTCAATTCATGGTTGAAATAGAAGAATTTGTTTTCTTTGTGGTCATAGAGTATGAAATTCTCCTTGGCGATTTGATTTCTAGTTGTCGAAGAACCAAGAAAGAGGTGGTACAGGAAGCTCCCAAAGCAATGCCTAAAAAGAACCAGTTAGTAGAAAAGGCACCTATAGTGGTTAAGGAGAATGAGTTTTTCATCAATTTGGAAATTGATAACATGTATCAAAACCTGGTTGATTTGGAAAAGGGTGTGTTATCACCAACAAATGTGGTTCATGTGGTCTCATATGTGGAAGATGTGTTATGTAACACCGTGATTTTTTGTGCACATTTTGTTAATTATTTAATTAACAATCGATTCATTTTAGAAATTAATCGGTATTGTTTTAGGCTAAACCTCAGTTGAGTTTTAGTCTTGTAATGTGATTTCTTAATTTATGGTAAATTTGCATAATTTTCTAAATTCGGCCCAAAATTAATTTTTGAGTTCTGTAACTCGGAATCGAATTCAGATTGCGCCATTGGCTTCAAAATATTATTTTGAGTAAAAATAGACACCAATTTTGTCCATAACTCATCTCTTGATATTTTTTTACTCTAAAATCCAACTTTCGACGTTCTGAACGTAACCCTAAACCGGGAGATTTTTAATCTTTGGCCTAGTTTTAACCGACAATACTCGGGCATGGTTTTAATCACGATGTTTCATCGCATTAATCACATCACCCATTCATGAATCAAGCTTGCTTGTTGAATAAGCAAAAGTACAATCACTTACATAATCCCTTAAATCATTCATCAACTCCATACACCACCATGATTTTGGGGAACCACTTTGATCTCCCCCAAATCTGAATTCCCCCTCTATAAAAGCGACCCCTTGGCCTTCAGGCAGAACACTTATTTTTATCACTTTCTTACTTTCCATTCTAAGCACTTCTAAGAGATTTCAAGGTATTTCTCTTCTTGTTTTCTCAATCTCTCACACATACACCATTAGATAGTTATCATATTTTAGTATGTTGTTCTTGATTATGTGATCAACACTGTCAACCCTTGTGGTTGCTTTAGAATGAAATGTGTTGAGATGACAATAGATTTTTGTTGAATCTACTTTAGTTAGCTTACTTTAAAGTGGTAAGTTTAACATAAAATATATTGATTTTAAAATATTATTTTTATGAATGAGATCAACACTATTAACCCTTGTGGTTGCTTTAGAATGAAATGTGTTGAGATGACAATAGATTTTTGTTGAATCTACTTTAGTTAGCTTACTTTAAAGTGGTAAGTTTAACATAAAATATCCTGATTTTAAAATATTGTTTTTATGAATGAGATCGACACTATCAACCTTTGTCGTTGCTTTAGAATGAAATGTGTTGAAATAATGATGAAGTTTTATTTTTCAAAAGTATTGAACCCACTTGAGTTAGCTTACTTTAAAGTGGTAAATTTAACTTAAGAGATCTTGATTTAAAGTGTTGACTTTGTTTAAGTAACTTCCCTTAAAGTGGTGAGTATGACTTAAAAAGTCTTCATGAAAGTATTAATTTGTGTTAAAGTTATAAATACAAGCTTTGCTAAAGTCTTATTTTAAAAAGGATTGTTTTCTGAAACAAGACTTTCAATGATAAATGATGGTTCAAGAATATATAATCTTGAACCGAATGGACGAAAGTGATTGAGTCCATGATAGGTTAAAAGATGTATTAACCTAAGGGTTATCATGCAAGAATTTTAACTTGCAAACCTACTGATTTGATCTTGTGTTTATTTCTGAAGCTTCCGAAGTTGGGTATCATACTCATTTCACACTTATCACCAAGGGAACCACTCACGCGACATTCTAAGGTGAAGGAGAATACATTGTGACACAATGGTGTCAGGATATGCCATCCATACCTCCTAAACTACCTAAAAATTTTGGAGTTGTCTTGAGTATTAAGAAATCTCGTACTTAATCAATTGTTTGTCTGTTATGATTAAGTACGGATGATCTCTTAAGTCATATCATTTAAGTTATATCTATGTGTGGAGTAATGTGTGATGATCCATGGATGAACATTACTTGAATAACTGTAACTAGGAAGGATCGATTATCCCTTGAGATATTTGATTTTCCGTATTCTAAAACCCTCTGCCTGATTGTCATAATCGATTACCAAAGTTGATAATCGATTATCATATTAAAAGTTAGAATCTTGTATCTAATGTAACTAGGAGTAATCTATTAACCCTTTTAAAAAATCAATTATCGATATGAAAAATCAGAATCTTGTAGCTATTGTAACTAAGAATAATTGATTAACATGTCACATAATCGATTATCAATATTCTAAAATCTCCCTATCCGGTGGACATAATCGATTACCTAGTCTAGTAATCGATTTTCGATATCAGAAGTCATAATTCTTTTAGCTATTATAACTAGGAGTAATCGATTAACTTTTGGCATAATCGATTATTAGTGTTATAAAATCGTCTGAATGACGAAAAGTATGGGAATGCGAGTAATACAAGATAAAATACTTTAAAAAGGATCGATGTCCCAAAGATAAAACAAACACCTATCACTAGAGCATAAGTAAATGTTATCTACCGGTAGTTTGGGCTGCTGGTGGTAACGAGATTACTTAGGGCCCTCCTGACAGGGTCGCCGATTGTTATGTCATTAAGGGCGAGGCCCAAAAGGTTATGATTACCACACAGCGAGATCGTCTGACCATAATTGGCTTGGCCATCGGCCCGCCTAGCATGATTGAGTGATGATTCGTGGTGGTGAAGAGATTATTCCTCTTTTATGTTATCACGTAAGATCGGGCCCCACAAGAAGCATTCCTTTTGGAGATGTCTTAGGCTGGCCCAATCATGTAAAAATAAATAATGATTAAAAGATTTAATCAGCTAACCTCGGTTAGTGTGCATACTCATTATGAACAATGAAGTAGTAGAGAGGAAAGTTACGAGAGACGAATGAGCCCGGAGATGTTGAGAAGGACAGTGACAGTGGTGATCCGTCAACAAAAGCCTTGAGGGAGAGTTTAGGTGAGACGAGTCCCCTATATTCTTGGATGAGGTATTTATTCTATTGGATCAAAAAGTTCTCACAGTGCAAACTAGACAATCTCTGACAACCGCTTTTTTCAATCATGATCGATGAGAGGGATATCTAGAAAGTATTTGATACGACACCGTCTTGAAATGGATAGTTCCGTTGGAACAGATCGATCATATATCCTCGCGAGGAGTAAGTTGGTGCGTTCAAACCGGCTTGTTATGGGACATGTACTCTCAGTTATTTCAGAATAGTTTCTTGGTGGGATATTGGTGTAAGGATGGATGGTAGAACATTTGGACACTTTGCCAAAGTTCTTGTAGATATAAACCTCTAGATTGCTCAATTCATGGTTGAAATAGAAGAATTTGTTTTCTTTGTGGTCATAGAGTATGAAATTCTCCTTGGCGATTTGATTTCTAGTTGTCGAAGAACCAAGAAAGAGGTGGTACAGGAAGCTCCCAAAGCAATGCCTAAAAAGAACCAGTTAGTAGAAAAGGCACCTATAGTGGTTAAGGAGAATGAGTTTTTCATCAATTTGGAAATTGATAACATGTATCAAAACCTGGTTGATTTGGAAAAGGGTGTGTTATCACCAACAAATGTGGTTCATGTGGTCTCATATGTGGAAGATGTGTTATGTAACACCGTGATTTTTTGTGCACATTTTGTTAATTATTTAATTAACAATCGATTCATTTTAGAAATTAATCGGTATTGTTTTAGGCTAAACCTCAGTTGAGTTTTAGTCTTGTAATGTGATTTCTTAATTTATGGTAAATTTGCATAATTTTCTAAATTCGGCCCAAAATTAATTTTTGAGTTCTGTAACTCGGAATCGAATTCAGATTGCGCCATTGGCTTCAAAATATTATTTTGAGTAAAAATAGACACCAATTTTGTCCATAACTCATCTCTTGATATTTTTTTACTCTAAAATCCAACTTTCGACGTTCTGAACGTAACCCTAAACCGGGAGATTTTTAATCTTTGGCCTAGTTTTAACCGACAATACTCGGGCATGGTTTTAATCACGATGTTTCATCGCATTAATCACATCACCCATTCATGAATCAAGCTTGCTTGTTGAATAAGCAAAAGTACAATCACTTACATAATCCCTTAAATCATTCATCAACTCCATACACCACCATGATTTTGGGGAACCACTTTGATCTCCCCCAAATCTGAATTCCCCCTCTATAAAAGCGACCCCTTGGCCTTCAGGCAGAACACTTATTTTTATCACTTTCTTACTTTCCATTCTAAGCACTTCTAAGAGATTTCAAGGTATTTCTCTTCTTGTTTTCTCAATCTCTCACACATACACCATTAGATAGTTATCATATTTTAGTATGTTGTTCTTGATTATGTGATCAACACTGTCAACCCTTGTGGTTGCTTTAGAATGAAATGTATTGAGATGACCATAGAGTTTTATTGAATCAACTTAAGTTAGCTTACTTTAAAGTGGTAAGTTTAACATAAAATATATTGATTTTAAAATATTATTTTTATGAATGAGATCAACACTATTAACCCTTGTGGTTGCTTTAGAATGAAATGTGTTGAGATGACAATAGATTTTTGTTGAATCTACTTTAGTTAGCTTACTTTAAAGTGGTAAGTTTAACATAAAATATCCTGATTTTAAAATATTGTTTTTATGAATGAGATCGACACTATCAACCTTTGTCGTTGCTTTAGAATGAAATGTGTTGAAATAATGATGAAGTTTTATTTTTCAAAAGTATTGAACCCACTTGAGTTAGCTTACTTTAAAGTGGTAAATTTAACTTAAGAGATCTTGATTTAAAGTGTTGACTTTGGTTAAGTAACTTACCTTAAAGTGGTGAGTATGACTTAAAAAGTCTTCATGAAAGTATTAATTTGTGTTAAAGTTATAAATACAAGCTTTGCTAAAGTCTTATTTTAAAAAGGATTGTTTTCTGAAACAAGACTTTCAATGATAAATGATGGTTCAAGAATATATAATCTTGAACCGAATGGACGAAAGTGATTGAGTCCATGATAGGTTAAAAGATGTATTAACCTAAGGGTTATCATGCAAGAATTTTAACTTGCAAACCTACTGATTTGATCTTGTGTTTATTTCTGAAGCTTCCGAAGTTGGGTATCATACTCATTTCACACTTATCACCAAGGGAACCACTCACGCGACATTCTAAGGTGAAGGAGAATACATTGTGACACAATGGTGTCAGGATATGCCATCCATACCTCCTAAACTACCTAAAAATTTTGGAGTTGTCTTGAGTATTAAGAAATCTCGTACTTAATCAATTGTTTGTCTGTTATGATTAAGTACGGATGATCTCTTAAGTCATATCATTTAAGTTATATCTATGTGTGGAGTAATGTGTGATGATCCATGGATGAACATTACTTGAATAACTGTAACTAGGAAGGATCGATTATCCCTTGAGATATTTGATTTTCCGTATTCTAAAACCCTCTGCCTGATTGTCATAATCGATTACCAAAGTTGATAATCGATTATCATATTAAAAGTTAGAATCTTGTATCTAATGTAACTAGGAGTAATCTATTAACCCTTTTAAAAAATCAATTATCGATATGAAAAATCAGAATCTTGTAGCTATTGTAACTAAGAATAATTGATTAACATGTCACATAATCGATTATCAATATTCTAAAATCTCCCTATCCGGTGGACATAATCGATTACCTAGTCTAGTAATCGATTTTCGATATCAGAAGTCATAATTCTTTTAGCTATTATAACTAGGAGTAATCGATTAACTTTTGGCATAATCGATTATTAGTGTTATAAAATCGTCTGAATGACGAAAAGTATGGGAATGCGAGTAATACAAGATAAAATACTTTAAAAAGGATCGATGTCCCAAAGATAAAACAAACACCTATCACTAGAGCATAAGTAAATGTTATCTACCGGTAGTTTGGGCTGCTGGTGGTAACGAGATTACTTAGGGCCCTCCTGACAGGGTCGCCGATTGTTATGTCATTAAGGGCGAGGCCCAAAAGGTTATGATTACCACACAGCGAGATCGTCTGACCATAATTGGCTTGGCCATCGGCCCGCCTAGCATGATTGAGTGATGATTCGTGGTGGTGAAGAGATTATTCCTCTTTTATGTTATCACGTAAGATCGGGCCCCACAAGAAGCATTCCTTTTGGAGATGTCTTAGGCTGGCCCAATCATGTAAAAATAAATAATGATTAAAAGATTTAATCAGCTAACCTCGGTTAGTGTGCATACTCATTATGAACAATGAAGTAGTAGAGAGGAAAGTTACGAGAGACGAATGAGCCCGGAGATGTTGAGAAGGACAGTGACAGTGGTGATCCGTCAACAAAAGCCTTGAGGGAGAGTTTAGGTGAGACGAGTCCCCTATATTCTTGGATGAGGTATTTATTCTATTGGATCAAAAAGTTCTCACAGTGCAAACTAGACAATCTCTGACAACCGCTTTTTTCAATCATGATCGATGAGAGGGATATCTAGAAAGTATTTGATACGACACCGTCTTGAAATGGATAGTTCCGTTGGAACAGATCGATCATATATCCTCGCGAGGAGTAAGTTGGTGCGTTCAAACCGGCTTGTTATGGGACATGTACTCTCAGTTATTTCAGAATAGTTTCTTGGTGGGATATTGGTGTAAGGATGGATGGACTAAACATAACATTCATATATTGAACTCGTGGATATTGACCCCCATATCCTGAGTTACAAACATCATTCATCATCTGCATTTATGTATGTGATAACATAGTATGTATATTATGTGTGTTATGTGTGGATGTGATATTCTGTATAATTCAATGCCATCGACGAAAAATATTCATTAGATGTCTTACCCCATTTCTTCATGCTTGTATTTCGGTACACGTCATTGTCCAGATGGATAAATCAATGTGGATTTAGAGCTATCAATTGTCGATGTCCTGGGAGGGGCATGGAGAATTGATGGGGACCGTTATACCTACACAAACCCTTGTGGCTTGGAGCTGGAGATGGTGTGCGAGGACACCACTATCCGCTTTCCATCTCACCGTGCAGTCATGGAGATATTCTCCTCATTAAGCACATGTGTTAAATCCTAGTCTATAGATAAAGTGTTTTATTCACCAAAGAGAAGAGAAATGAGATGCACACAAAAGAAATCCAAAAAAAGTACTCAAACCACTCTCAACAAACTCAAAATTTCATATACACAATAACCAAAAATCATCATTCGACAAAATTTATCCAAATTCCCAACAATTCCAAAAAATATCCAAGAAGGCATTCTAGGAAAAGCATTCCATAAGATATAAGAAAATACAATTTTGAAAAGGAAAAAAAATAGAGAAATATTGTGAGAGTTCTAATCTTGTGAGGTAAGTTTATTGTCAAAAGTGTTGCTCATCCTCGCATAATCATAACTGTACTGGATCAAAATTGCATATCATAGTGTATAATCTCATGTGGACGAGTTCATTGTAGCTACTATATTCTCTCTATTCAAGCCAATCCTTCTCTAACACACAACAAGTCCAATTTCAATATCAAATCAAATATGTTTTCTATTTTATTTTATTTTTCACTTTCTTATTCCTACTTAATTATAAACCATAATTATTTAATAAACAAATGCATAATCTTATCAAACATTTTTTCTTATTATGAAATATAAGTACAACAACAATAAATAATTATACTAATATTTTTAGAAATAAATCATAAGAGGAATGAAAATAACCCTTTTTAGCAACCAATAGAATTATCTTTATGTAACAATTACTCAACAAATTTTTAAATTGAATAAAGTTATTTCTAATTATAAATTTCAAAATCACATTACTATAATAAAACATGATAATATTATTAAAAACAATTTTGAGAATAAAATAATTTTGGGAGTTAATCAAAGATGGAGGAGGGTCGCGTAAACGCTTATCGTCCTCAATTCATATTCGAAAGGTCGCTCTATGCCGCTTCTTTTCACTCGACTAAATACTAAAATTAATAGCAAACATTTTTTCACTAATAAATAACTATCAAAATAAACATTTTTTAAGAAATAAAATTTGTCAACCACATAAGGAATGGAGGGATGGCTGCTCTGAGGGCTTTTTTCCCTCAAGTCATCATTCGGAAGGTTACGCTACACCGCTTCTTTCCTTAATTAAAGCACTCAACCAACATCTTTTTTCTACCTAAAGAACTACATAGGGATACGTAGAATCAATGTTCATCTTGTCAGACACAATAAAAAATAAATAAAATATTCTTTTCAAATAATTAAATAAATAAGCAAATAAAATTAAAAATATAATAAAGTCATATAATTTAATGAAGGGTACTGCCTATGGCAGGCGGGTATGGTGCTAATATCTTCCATATCCTGTAACTGACTCCCGAAGTTGGTTATCAAAAATCCAAAGCCCAATGTGATTGTGCTTCAAATATTTTTCTACATTTTTAACTATAAAATATAGTGGCGACTCTAATAAAGTCGTTTAACCGAAAATTGGGGCACGACAATAACCAACTCAATCACAATTTCAAAAATAAATAATCATCACACCTCATAAATTTTTTCAATACAAAAAATCACAAACCAAAGTCCACAATCTCATTTTAATCTTTGGCTAAGATACTAATCTCTTTGGGATATCTGACTGTCTCCTCCAACAAGCGTCACTTCCAAAAATTGAATTCTTGACATTTTAATTATCTTTGGGATCTAGCAGAGCCGCATACTACTAGATCAATATATTATTGGTGAGTGAATAGGGAGTTGATGCTTCCGTGTGTGTCTCACTGTGCGTTTTCTTCACGCTTGTAAAACACATTTTTTTATTTATCTCTATCTACAATTTGGATTATAAAATTTGGGATATTTATATATGCATGTTTACTGTTTTTAGATTAGAATATTTTATTTATCCCTTATAATTATCTTTTCGACGCATTATTTTAAATGTCAACGAAAAATTTATCTTAACTTGTTTTTAAGAATAATATCTTATTATTCTTATATTAATATCATCATCACAATTTGCACATAGACAATGTTGTGGATGAGTATATTTATTCTTGAACAAAAGAAATTATATGGAGACAAATTTCATTTGTGGAATATTTACATGGCTAGAGTAATAGAACGAGATTTTGAAAGAAGTATGCTTTTATTTACTAGTTCTTTATAATGTTGGCCCGCCGAGCTAGCCTAGCCCGACCCTCTATAGCCCATCTAAAAAATGAGCTTCCAAATTGGGTTGAATATGTAGTTTTGAGCTAAAATCCTCACTTCAGCCTGCTACAAATGTCAATCCAAACAGACTAGTCCATCGGGTTGAATATGTTTCAGAAAATGTGGCTATAACACTTGGATTGAAAAAGGGTGATAGTCGAATCTTGGAGTTCTGACATATATGGTTGCACTATGTATGTTCTAACTTAGATGCTCAAAAGGCTTAAAATTATGCTGATGGCTTGGAATAGAAATGTCTTTGGTAACAATCCAAAGTTGTCTCAATGATTGTGCCCCTAAGCTCTGTTGGACTAAGAGATTCCAACCCAAAGTCAGTTGTTGAACGCTCTAATTATGGAGGAGGCTTTTTTGGAAGAAAAATCTAGGCTAAATTGACAAATTAGTGGGGACTGAAACACCAAGTTCTTCCATAAGACAACCAACATCAGGCAGGTCTCTAAGTCTATGTCTTTGCCAAAGGATGGTGACAATGTCTTGGCAACACAAGAAGACATTGCCAACCATGTTTTAAATTACTTTAATGATTTGTTTGCCTCCCAAACAATTCATCCCCCAATTCTCTAATCCAGGATGTGATCCTTAGCCTTGTAATTGATGCTAAAAACTGTATGCTCACAAAAATTCCTTCACAAGAGGAAATAAAGGTTGTTGTTTTTTCAATTAATGGAGAGGGTGCCCCCGACCCTCATGGATTTGGTGGTTGCTTTTACCATAACTTTTGGGATATTGATGGTATTGACGTTTGCAACTCTGTCATTCAATTCTTCAAGCAAAGATGGTTACTTCCCCACCTTTATTCAAACTTTTTTGGTTCTAATACCAAAGTCTCCTAGTGTTGACAAAATTGATGAGATTATACCTATTGCTTTAACAATATTTCAATTTAAGATAATGACTAAAGTTCTTGCTGATAAGTTTCATTAAGGATATACATATACGTGACTGCATTTTTGTAGCTTATGAGGCAATCAACCTGTTGGATCACAAATCTTTTGGTGGAAACTTAGCAAACAAGATAGACATGAAGAAGGATTTTGATACAATGGATTAGGATTTTTTGACGGAAACTCTAAAGGCTTTTGGTTTTGATGGGAAATTCATCAAATGGATCAACGTTATCCTTCATTATGCTAAAATTTCTTTCAATGTCAATGGTCAAATGGTTGGGTTCTTCAGCTACAAGAGGGGTGTTAGACAAGAGGATCCATTATCCCTTCTACGTTTTTTCTTAGCAAATGATGTTCATAGTAGAGGGATTACTAAACTTGTCTATGGGGGCAAGAACAGCCCCATCAATGGTCCTAACAGGTTGCATACCCCCACTCATGTCCTATATACTAATGATATCCTAATATTCTTCAAAGGCATAAAAAAGGAATTGTTAGCTCTTAAACAACTCATTAATGACTTTGCTCAAGCATCACATCAGCACATTAATCCTAAAAAGTGCAAGTTCTACGCATCACATGCTTCAACTAGGAAAATTTCAAATTTATCCACTTATCTTGGATTTAGTGTTGGTAGTATTCCTTTCAATTACTTGGGAGTTCTTGTTTTTAAAATGGAAACTTAGGAAAATCCATCTCCAATAGATTGTTGATAAGTTCATTTTGAAATTAACTAATTGGAAAGGTTTATCCCTTTCATTTATGGGAAGACTGGAACTGGTGAAATCCATAATACGAAACATGATGGTTTATAGTTTCCATATATATACTTGTCCTTGCCAATTGCTCAAGTACATGGACACTTGCATCAGAAGCTTCATCTGGTCTGGTGATATCAGTGTTAGGATAATGGGGAAAAGGAGTCGGTGGTACATATGGTGGTGGAGCTACATACTTAGACACATTTTCAAAAGTTTACTCCGCTTTAGAGGGTTGTGTCTCAGTATATCCCACTTCCACTTGTGCATTTTTCCTAATTTGAGGAATATCACTTAGTTCATTTCCACTCCTTAATTTGACAGCTTTACAATGTTCATTATTTGGATTTTTTATGGCTGTCCTGGAAACATCCATGTTTGCCTATTAGGATTACTAGTTTGTTTGGCAATTTGTGTTTCCAACATTTTACCGTGGATGGTCAGATTTTCTATTTTAGAATTCAAGTCATTGAGCATGTTTGAAAAACTTATATTAATCATGACTTAATCTTCATGAAATTTATTTTGGTTAGCAAGCAATTTTTCCTGACCATCCATTAATGTTTTAAGAGTAAGATCAATATGAGAAGATTGTACATGTGGGAACCTTGTTGGAGATTTCCTGTTACTTGGTCCATCTTGGTATTGATGATTCAGAGTGTTGGTGCTCCTCCAAGAAAGGTTGGAATTGTTCTGCTCGCATCGTGGGTTGAATTGTTTTCCATTCCTCTCCTTGTAGTCATAGTAGTTGCACGATTCAAGTTGCTCATGGATCAATGCTCCATGTTCAGGTTCAGTGAAGTGTTTGCATTCGGGTCATTCATGAACTTTAGACCCACACCCCTTACATGTTATAGTGGACCCAATATCATTAGCATGGTATTTTTCTAGCTTTCCAGACCTTGGACAGATGTTCTCCAACATGGAAATTTCCTTCTCCATCTGATTGCCTGAATATTGTGCACCAGATTCTCTTCTTGGATAGTGTCTCCTCTCATTCGCCCATTGGTGATAATTGAAAACTAAATTTTCTATGATCTTTGAGGAAACATCAATTCCTTTGCACATAAAGGCACCACATGTTGAAGAGTCCAACTGTTGTTGTGATGGAAAGTCTAGCTCACTATAGAATTTCTGAACCAGCATCCAAAGTTGAATACCATGATGAAGGCAAGCTTCAGTCAACCTTCCCAAGCTTCAACAATTGACTCCCCATCCTTTTGAGTAAAGTTCTGGATGACGTGCCTATAGTACACAATTTTGGAAGGAGGAGAGTATATTTTGGGAAAAGCCTCCTCCAAAGTTTGTCATATTGCTTGAGTTTCAGCATTTTGATTCCTTAGCCACGTTGTAGCTCTGTCTCTAAGGGAATATGAAAACATGCAGAGACGAATGGCATCTTTATGAGCTTCACCTCCAAATTGGTTTTGCATCACCATTTGGATCAGAGTAGATGGCAAAGAAAAGTTGTGTGCCTCGATGGCTAGGCGAATTATTCCAGGACGTGAACTACGAGCATTAGGGGTGGCGTAGTCACAAAGTGGTTTTTCATCTCGTTCAACAATTCTTTGTACACGTGCACATATTTCTCTTGGTCTTTCTCTTTGTTGCCTTCTTCTTCTATGGAAAGTTCTTTCTGGCTCTGGGTAGTACTTTGAGCCTTGAATGGGCAACCTGCAAAGGTACCAAGAAAAAGGAAAGCACATAATACACTAGAATACAATAATGAATTAATTGAGAATTAAAGAAATTTTGACACAGTCCTCGGCAGTTGTGTCAAAAACTTGATAGGGAAAATCATAAGTGCATGATTATGTCGTCAACTAATAAAATTTCGATCCCACAAGGATTGGAAAATTCTTTTAATTATAACAACTAATTTATACTTAACTCAAATAAGGAATAAAATTGAATTTAGAACAATTGAGAAATTGACAAGAATAATTATGAAAATATTAAAAAGGATTGAAATCTAGTTTTGGATGAATAATTACCGCCTTTACACTCGCAAATCCATGTTTTGCTCCTTTTCATGAACTTTAAGTTGTGAGGATGAATTGCTCTTTGACGTGTGTCATCCTCTCTCGAGCTCCAACACGTCTATTCAATTGAAGTTGCACCTGCTCTTGTGGTACGATTATCAATTGAATTATTTACTTGGATCTTTATATCCAACCGCTTTGTAGCAACCCATGGTAAATTCCAGCAACCCTCAAGAATCCTAAGACTACTCTCATGAATTAGGATTCTAGTTTGAATAACTGAATGGTCGGATAGTTGGGTTCACCTGTCGGTCCTTCCCCAATGTATCTAAGAGGTCATCTAAGAGGTGTAATTTATTGGTCAGACAACTGACATGAATAAAACTCAGTTTAATGATTCAAATCACAACACTCAATGAAATAGAAGTAATAACAAGTGTTTATTGAATATAAAAGGGCATAACCCCAATCCTAAAAACAAAGGGAATTACTCACTCATGATGGAGAAGAGAATACCAAATTCTAAATTAGAGAATTGTAATATGAATATGTCTCATCCTTGAGGGAGAACCCTCATTTATCCTAATTACAAAATATTGGGCTAAGCCCAACAAAACAAATCTAAAATAGGAATAGAATATGTCACCACGTCTATGGGCGTATATGGCGCCTTCACTTCAAGTTAATTTTATTCGATCCAAGCTCCAATGTGACTTCTTTTGTCCTTTCAATTGGTTTTCGCATAACCTCAATATCAAATTTCATCTTCTTGCGCCCAATCTTTACTCTTTTTGGCTTCAACCCATTCAAACTGCACAACATAGGCACAAAAAAACCGCTCAACCCGAACAAAGAGAAATAAAAGCTAAAAACAATCATAAAGTCCTAATTATGTCCTAAAATATAAGTTAAATGCAATGCAAATATAACATAATTTCACACTCATCAGTTAACCATCGCCTTTGTGCATTTGGACAAGGACATTGTTCCTTGGTTCCATATGATGCAGCATTCTGGCCCATTTCATTCTTAGCTTGAATTTACACGAGCCTTAGAATTGGATTTCGGACCATCGGTTTATGAGTGTCCAAGAGCAACGTTATTCAAATTAAATCAAACAGGTACTGTAGCTGACTATTATCAGCAATTTACTTTATTAGCTAACAGAGTTTATGGCTTAAGTAATGATGCATTGATAGATTGTTTCATTAATGGTTAAATCCTGAGATTAGAAGAGATGTGATGATTCACACACCCATTTTGACTATTAAAGCTGTAGAGAATAGGTAAGTTATATAACGATGTTAGGTTTCTTTTGTTCTGCACTATCCATTTTGAAATATTTTAGATAGATTTTGTAAGGAAATAACTCTTGTTGCTTGATTTTGCTTATGTTTTCCTTTCATTTTCTGGGAAAATTTAAGCCATGAACATATATTCAGTTCTATTTACCAAGAGATGCATGTTAATATATTAACTGATAGTTTGGATAAAGTGGATGCAGTAGTGTCTATCACTAAACTTCTAATTACCTCCTGAAGTGTTAGTTCTGTGATTTTAGGCATTGTCACATGCTATATGATTCACGCCTTTTAGTTTTTTTAATGTTGTAACATTTGTTTTACACTACTTTAGTATTTTTCTTTTGGCCTTAGTACCTGGCTTTCAAATGTTCCTTCTCATATCTTTGTATTTGCTTATTCTTAGCTTTCTGTTTATAAATTGAGTTTTGAATGAAAATGAATGAAAAAAGAAGACCTCAAAACAATGAAATATACTTGTAAAATGGCTATAAACTTTTATTTCCTCCAAATCCATTGTGTCTATCTATGACCAAAGATAAATAATATTGGATGTGAGAAATGATATAAGACACAATCTGATTTGAACAGGGCAATTATTCTGTAACTTTTTTTATACAAACTTGTAAATTTAAAACCTTAACCAATAAATAATAAATTGTTTAACAAGTTCATACTTCATCTCCACTCCAATTATTCTTGTCCTTTGGGCCTGTTGGTCCTTCCTCTCCCAACACTTCCTTTGGTAAAATTCTTATAATTCTATCAAACAGAGATTTTAGGGGCCCAAGAAGTTTTCTCCTCACCTTCTCCAACTCTTTGTCTAAATCATAATCAATACTTGGACCCCATTGCCTGTTAAAGTTAAGCCACGGTGGCTCTATAATTGCAGACCCTAAATATTCTGCTGAAATCAATTCATATGCTGCCAAATTAAAGACAAAATTACTCTGCTCAGTATCATCTTTTGCACCTACACCATCTTTTCCAAGAAGAGTAAGACCAACATGTGGATATGATGCGTGGCCATGCAAGGTAGAATATGCATTAGGTTTGTTGCCAAATTCGAACTCGAGCTGAGAGGCATCAAGCCATGTACCTTTATTGTGTTGTGAGAAATACATTTCCCATAGTTGCCCATTGAAGTTGCTTACCCTTAATGTCACATGCTCCCAGTCTCCAACATGCTCACCTATCTTCCCTAAATTAATATTTTTAATGAATTTAACTTTTGCTTTTGCAGGTCCATTGAATGGGTAGAAGGCCCACAAGGCAAGGTCAGTGAAAGTACCTCCATACATTGGTTTCACATGTACATAAGATCTGGCACTACTCAAATCTCCTTTACGAACTCTTTCTTTGTTATCACTATCAGCTGGCAGGTCAATCCAATATGCACCATCATTTGTGCCATTTTGTGGAAGGTTAGTGCCATTTGGTTCTATTCTGATAGGTTTTGACTCTTGCCCTTTTGTATATAGTAATGCCCCATTGGAGAAAAACCAATTTACAGAAGAAGGATAAAATTCTTCATCGGGATGCAAGACTAACAATGGAGAGTAAAGTTTTATTATTGCATCAATTTGTTGTAGATTAGGCATGGGTGAAGTTCTCTTAGCATTGATACTTTTCAAACATGAAATAGATACATTGGTAGCAGTCTCAACAGTTTGTGCAACAAAGGTACCTATACGAACACCAGGAGCTTGAGTTCCCCTATTGCTTGGTCTTACATCATAGATAAAGAAGCCATTGTTACTCCAAATCAGTGAATATTGCTCACTTTGGTCAGTTAGGTCTTCCCTGACACACCTTATTTTGTCAAGGGAAGGCTTATCTGGTGTAGTTGTCACTACATGTCCTACAGCTTTGTAGCCATTTGGTGCTGTTGGTAACCAAACATAGGCATGACCCTCTTCATTAATATTCAGAGATTCAGTGTTCCATACAAGTGTGTAATCACTTGGTTGCTTCAAGGTGGGGTTGGTTGTCTTTGAAGACACATCTTTTGCCACGAGTACCCATCCATAAAGAGCCTTGTTGTTAGGTTGGCTATAGCTACCTAACATATAGAATCCTTCAGGTATATTTTTTGGTTCAAATATTGTGGCACCTTTATTGTCTAGTCCACCGTCATGTGTTGACCAAACTTTGTTGAATGCTGCAATTTGAGTTACTTGCAGCCCACCCAGATCAATGACTCCAGTTGCAAAACCATCACCTTCATGAGACAATCAACACCAACAAGAATAAGTATTCATTATACCCTTAGTCTATGAGTATAATGGACTAATTCATTTTAAGGTGAATGTCTGTCTCCCCCAACAAATATTATTTTCAAGAATTGGAGAAATAATAACTATGACAATTTGATAATGGATATACATACCTTGTGGAAAAGAAGGTATTGCAGCTGGAAGGTTGAATATGGTTTCAATGGGGAGAGCTTCATCTTTTTGGCTGAAGAGATTCTCTGCACAACAACATTTAAGAAATTTTGCCATTGTTGAGTTTTCCGTAGAAGATTTTCGCAACAATTTTAGCAAGATAAGTTATTATTACGTAAACATAGTTTGCATGACAATTTATTTTCCTTGTAAAGCAGCATTCTTGACCAAAAATTCTTGCTAAAAAACTAAAAAAGTTATACGTTGAAAGCATCAAGAATTTTGGATATAGTTCAAGTTACCCGTGCATTTGCACGGGACATAATTTTTTAACACATAATTAAGAAAACACATATTACACATGTATTTTTATGAAATAGATTGGTTTTGAGGCATGTTCAAATCAACATAACCATCAATTTATTAAAGATATATATTTGTGACATTGTGTAATAGCTTGATCAAATGCAATGGAATATATAGATATCATCTACAAAAGTATATTTGTTATTTCAATACAGTAAATTATTACTCTATAAGGGTCAAATTGCCTTTGATGCATGTTCAACACACTTACATATTAATTGTAGTTCATAAGACAAATATATAATATTCATAGTGTAAAACATTTGATTATATAACCAACTAATCATTAAAGATAATGTTAAGGATTTAATATTGTGTAAAGTATATGACACAAATAGTTAATATGTAAATCCTTTCATGAATGTGAGATAAGGAGAGACTTATAACTCATAAGAGACTCCTTTTTCCATAAAAACCAATGAATGGTAAGTATAAATGAAGGTGAAGGAAGAGGCAAAGAAATGAAGGGACAAAAGGAGAGAGACATGAGAGATCACAAAACACAAGCCCTTTTGAGTGTGGTAGGGAGATGAAATTTAAATGACTATTAAATGGACTTTAATGTGGCATTTTATGTTATTATTATTATTATAATCAGTAGGATATATTATCATGTGTGCGACAGTATATGCTAGAACATGGAGGGTTTTAAGCAGGAAAAAAATCACTGAGCTTGTAACACGTGGCATGGAGGGACATTCTTTTCTTATATAGTATATAGATTACATATCATTATTGGATATTACAATTTGGGCCAAGCTAAAAATTAAAGAGCCATTAAGTATGAGTTAATAGTAAACCATTTGAATAATTTGTAAAAAAGCCACACATTCTTATCGGTATGGAAAAATTAAATCTTAGAAGAGGAGACCCACATACTCTGGAGTCAAATTTCATGTGGGAGTCCTAATAAGTGTACACAAAGAAGATATAAAACGACAAATTAACCTTAATAATTCAACAAGATATAATAAAATATTTGCACATATTATATTTTATTAATTTAATTTTGAGGCATTGGGACAATTAAGTATTGTTACACTATTACCATCATAAATAAAATGAATTTATATCAGAAGATTTAACTATCTATTTTATTAAAATGGGTTTTAATAACCTGAGGATAATAATATGAACTTTTAGTTTTTCTATTGAGACATAAAAATATTTACCGTATTAAAAATAAAAAAGGAAATAATTCTTTCATTTTACAATAAAATTATAATAATATATTCATTTTTAGATGTTGTAAATAAAAAATAATGCCATGAAATGACCCATGGTTAATAGAACTAGGATTCTCCACTATTAGAGTGGTTCTTTTGTTTTAAGTGACAAAATATTATTTTATTATACCTAAAAGAATATAAGTGTTATATTATATTGTTTTTTTTCTTTTAGTTCACTATTACCCATCATAAATAAAGTGGTTTTATATTTGCAGTCATTTTAATAATATGAGGGAAATGATATAAAATTGTAATTTTTTATTGATACGTAGAAATAATTACCATATTAAAAATAAAAATGAAATAATTCTTTCTTTTTAAATAAATTATAATAATAAGTTTTCATATTTTCTTTTTTTAGATGATGTAAATAAAAATAATGACATGAAACTACATACTGCTTCATGGTTAAGAGATGCATGATCATCTCTAGTATTGGAGGGTAAGTCCTTTTATTTTAACTAATAATATTATTATTTTATTGTATATAAAAAGATATAAGTGTTAAGCTTTTTCTTTTGTCATACTATTACCTATCATAAATAAAATGAATTTATATGAAAAGAGTCAAATAATGATATAAAATAGTAATTTTTTATTCAGACATAGAAATATTTACCATATTTCAAATAAAAAAGGAGATAATTCCTTATTTTTCAATAAAATATAATAATAAGTTTTCATGTTTTCACTTTCAGATGAGTTAATAAAAAATTAAGAGCGAATTACATTGTCACCTCTGAGTTATATTGTGGAGACAAATCTAAATAGTGTAAACCTGATGTATATTGATTATTTTTTATTCATTACAAACTACATCAATAAGTCTAAGGAGATGTTTAAATTACTCTATATTATATTTTAACTAATCAAAATAAAGAATAAAAATCGACTCTTATACTATTTGGACTTGTTTTCACAATATATCGTATTTTGTTTGACTTAATTACACCCGTCACCATTTTTTATTTAAGAATTTACACTTATCTATTTCACAGGGGTAGTCAGTGTAATGTATATATAATTAGGAGGGTTTGTGTAAGTTTAAAAAAGTCTGGGTGGTTTATGTAATTTCACTAAAACTCAAGGGGTGTCAGTATAATTTACTCAAAAATTAATGACATAAAACTGTATAATGACCGACGGTTAAGAGAAGTAGGATCTTTTCCAACAAAAATGTTATTTCATTTTAAATAAAAACATATAAATGTCATGCCATATTACTTTTTATTTTGTTACATTATTATCCATCATAAATAAAATGACTTTATATTAGAAGAGTCAACTATCTAATTTATTAAAATTAGTGTGTCTATAGATTATTGTATCTCCATGTCCACATTGTATAGTATGAAGTATTCAACCTTTATATGTTTTATTTTGAAAAATTAGAATGTATTTTTGTGTTTACTTTACATTATATTTTTTTATCTTTGTTCTAATGTTCAATTTAAGATGAAAGGGGTGGTTAATGTGTTGGAGATGGTTACACAGTATTATATGATTTTTTGTATAAAATAAATAAGGTTAAGGGCAAAAGAGAAAAGTGGATATTACACTATGTTGGTAGTTACATCATATTTTATTCTTATATATACTAGCGTATTGACAGTCACTTCGTATGTGCCTAACCAGATTCTTATTTTTTTAGTATTGCATATTTAGTTTTTATATACTAGAATTATATCAATTTTTGTATTAAGTATACATGATATTATAATTTTATTTGAATATTTAATTATACATAATCTATAATTTTGGCTATAGTTTGTGATTGAGTTAGAGTATCAATTTCATATAAATTATTACAAAAGAAGTATTTTTTAAGAAAGAATAAATCTTTAATATTTGATTTGATTGTATTTTCATACTTATTTAAAAGTGTGATCTTCTTTATTTGAAAATATTGGATCAAAAAAGAACATGATATAATCTTTGGATATGTAGAATAGGGCATAAGGAGGATAAATTGTTTAGTTTTTAAGTGTTTCAAAAAATATAATATGTTCTCTATTTAAAAGTAACAATCATATTCAACCTCTTGAGTCATTTTTGAATCCAATTATTGCAATATTATTTACATTGTACATGTTACAAAATTGAATATGAATTGAATTAAATATATAAATTAAATTATATATGTTCAATTACTTAAATGTCTTTTATATATATTTTGCATTTGTATAATAGTTAGGATAAAGTTGGGATATAGAAATTACGTTTTGTTCAATTACTTATATACTCCTTAAACATGTTTAATTACCTATATATATAAGTATAGATTCATTTTATTGACATGAGGATAATGATATTAATAAAAATAATAATGACATGAAAATGTGTAATGACTCACGAGTAAGAGAACTAGGAGCCTATGAGCGAGAAGTCATTTTTTTTAGTGATAAAATATTATTTTATTATATATAAAATGATTTAAGTATCACGCTATGTTGTTTTTTTTTTGTTTATACTATTACCTATCATAAATAAAATGACTTTATATTAGAAGAGTCAACTACCTATTTTATTAAAATATGTTTTAATAACATGAGGATAATGATATAAATTTGTAATTTTTTTATTGAGACATCAAATTATTTAACATATTAAAAATAATAAAGGAAATACTTTTTATTTTTGCAATAAATTATAATGATAAGTTTTCATGTTTTCATTTTTAGATGTTAATAAAAAATAATGACATGAAATTGAATATTGACCCACCATTAAGAGAACTAGGATCCTCTCTAGTAGATAGAGAGTCTTTTTTTTTAGTGATAAAATATTATTGCATTGTATATAAAAGGATATAAGTTCTACATAATGTTATTTTTTCTTTTGTTTTTTTTCATTATTTACCTCTCTAGTATCTAGGGATTTCTACTCTGGATAAGAAGGTCTTTAAGGCATTAACTCTTTTTATATCAATGCACTTTTTATATATATTCGACCAGGCGACAAAATAAAAGAAATATATAGATACAGATCTTTTATAAATGTTATGTGTATATATACACTGTCTCATTATTTAAACATGTAACATATATAAGTATATGAGATTAGAAAATATATACATGTAGTGAAATTCTTTATATTATCACTTTAATTATTACTGAATATTAAATAAAAGTAATATAAATAAATTTTTTATGATAGATTAATCATATAATCTTTTTTACACTTAGGATATATATATTATTTAACTAACACCTCTATATCATTATGGAGCAAGACTACGTTCACATTCCAAATTACTGATAATCATAATTTTAATTTTTTGTTACTAGATGGTTTTGTCGAGAAGTTTAAAATATGTGCACTAACTGTGTAAAGTTTTTTACATTGTTAACACATCATTTAGTATTGATTTGTATTACTTTTATTTGAGAGTCAATGATAATTAATAAATCAATGATGAATGATTGACTGATTTTTATACTGTCAGTGTATACATATTAAATCTTGTCAAGAATGGTATTCAGCGATTAAAATTCATATTCAATACATATCACTACCATCGGAAGCAAAACATGAAAATATAAATTTTACGATTGAAAATATATATACCTGAAATATTCATCCCTGAAGCACCTTCAGGAGCCCCCATTGACTGAGTTGCCAAAAGAAACAAAGCACAAATGGTTCCCATAATGATATCCATCTTTGGTTGCTTCCACAATTCAAAGGAAATCACAAAGAATCACTTCCTCCTATAAGTTGTTACTGCTCAATTTTGCTTTACCGAGGTGATAAATTGTTAGCTTTAATTTGGAGTGAACCCACCTCATTGCTTGAATATATAAGATATCTTGAAAAACAAAATTCACTCGGTTTCCTTTCTAGCATTATTTATGATTATTCCTATATCTATTATCAGTGATATTTATCCGTTTATATTTTTGCATTACTATGAATATTTCTTCATTTTTTTTGGTAAGAAATTAATCTCTTTTAAGTTCTAGGATTCCCTTCCCAACAAATGTCACTCTTAGGAATCAAATCATCGACTTTGAGGATCCAATATGGTCTTACATCAATAGACCAATGTCTTGTTTGTATGAGTTGATTTGAAAGAATATTCCTAGTTATTTGTCCCATTTAAAAATTTAAGATTGCATTAATTATTATTTTTCATGTTGAGGAACTAATCATTTACAGGGTTCATGTTTACCTCTCTCAACAAGTGTCATTCTCAAGAATCGAACTCTCGACCTTGAAAATTCGGTGGGGCCTTACATCACTTGATCAAAACCTTGTTGATATCCGTTCATTTGGAAAGAATATTCCTAGTCATTTTTCCCATTTAAAAATTTAAGACTGCATTAATTATTATTTTTCATATTTAATTTTACATAATATTTTTTAATTCTGATAAGTAGTGGAAAAGATTTAATGACCATATATAAAAATAGGGTTATGTTTATACATTGTTAGTATACAAATTTATATACAGTTAATACATTATCCATAATTTGTATGAATTTTTTGAAGTGTTAATGATGATTAAAATTAAAGGTGAAAGATACGTTGACAATATATAAAACTCTTATATTGTTAGTGTATACATTTTTTCTGAGATAAAAATATATCAAGAACATCATCATAAATTTCATATAATTTAATATAATTATTTCATTTTAAGAAGATTTGTTATTTTTGGTTACTTTTTACTTTTTAACAAATTTGTTATTTCTAATGTATCAACCAATAGAATCGAATATGGTATATTCTCCTAACAACTTAATAACCAATAATGAGATTATAAATTGCTTTTAATATGAAGGATACTTAGGACAAAATGTTCAATAATAATTCTTTCCCTCACTTTCCTTCTTATGATTATTCCTAATATATGTTTTTTTGCTACGGGCTCATTTTTTATTATTGTTGTACACTCGTTCCTATTTATCTACTCTATAACAAAAAACCAATGTTATAAAAATTGTTTTGTACTTACTAGTCATATCAACTAGCTTTATTTAAAATTATATTTTATTGAAAATAATTTATTTTTACCAAAATGTTAGAATGAAGATCAAACACGTAACTAATTTTTATACTTCTAAAATATAGTATTCCGTCAAGTGATATATTTTTGTTTTAACAAATTGTATAAATAAAAGTTGTTATTGTTTTTTAATATTACGTTAGTGTAAAATACATGTATACATACAATGTACAGTTTAATTAGTGAACCACCAGTTGGTTCACAATAATAATATATCAATGTCCTGACCAGTTTGATAATTGATACTATAGTAATAACATTAAAAAAATATAATGATTTTATTTATTTATATGGCATTCTCTTTATGATCGTTAAATTCATTTCGTTACCTTTTAGAATTAAGAAAATATTAAACCAGAGTAATTAGAAAAAGTACTAATTAATATACTCTTATATTTCAAATGAAACAGATAAATAGAATAAATAAATTCTTCGATATGTAAACAGAAACAATTATAGTAATAAATTAAGAATGATCCGATAAAAAATGAACGAGGGAGAGGATTGGTAGCACAATTCTCCTTCAATGATGACTGGCCCAAAGCCCCAACGGTGCATGATTTATCATATATTCCCGTATATTCTTACACAAAATGCATTTCAATCATGTATTAAATGTTTGTTGGAACAAATAAAAAAATGAAAAAACTCAAGTTCATGGTGGAAACACTTCAAGAGTGTATTTTTCCTTTTAATTGCTCTAGGTAAGATGTTGTCAAATAGCAATCTAAACCTGAAAGTCCTTAGGTCCCTTACAATAATTTGACAACCCAAAGTGATAGTCATATTCAAAAATATAAGTCTATCCAAAATGTTATTAGTTGCGATTTTGGAAAAATTACATGAACACGAGTCATATTCAACATGAAGAATTAAAAAAGAAGAAGAACATATCTTTGAAGGAAAAGGTTGACACATGTATGTGAAACCTCTGGAGATGAATCAGACAATGAAGACATGGAGGACATGAGCATGTTTATACAGAACTTCAACAAATTCTTGAAGATGAACAAAGGCGCAAGGTCTGGACCAACCAGAAGATTCACAAAGAATAGTAATGAGGCTTCCACATCAAACCAAATATTCACCTACTTTGAATGTGCCATGAAGGCGGACTATCCTAATTTGAAGAAGAATCTCTTCAAAGTGAAGCTAGAAAAGAAGAGTGGTAGAAGAGCTAATATTTTCATCCATGTCTTGTAAGAAAAGAACAAGTTACAAAATTTTGCAAAAATTTTGCCCTAGTATAAGGTAATTGTTCGTTCATCAATTGATCTCTCGAGATAGTCAGATAACTAGACTGTCGTGCTAACCTTGTTTGATTCTCCAAAGAACTTCCTACCCCATCTCATAATGCTCGAAACTTCTATTATTTCACTTGATGCACAAACGTGACGAGGATCTTGGTTCACTCATAGTATGATAGACTGGTAAGAAAAATGTCTTTTCATTGCCTTAACTTTTACCTAGGTCACCCTTTTGGATTTTCAACCTACTAGATTTTAATTGATACTCTATTTTTTGATTAGGTCACTCTTTCGGGTTTCTAACTTAACAAGTTTTTTCTTTCTTTTTCATTTTCCTCTTTTAGGCATGAAATCTCTTAATTGCGTCTGTGCTCACATGTCTAGGTAAAATTAATGTTCCATTCATGTCTTGTAGGATCAACACCCCATTGGGAATGAATTCTTGAAAATGTAGGAACCTTCATAATTTGGGGCCCATTTTCATAAGCATCTTCTTGAAAGTGCAAAGTGTCAAAGATTGCATTAGCAATATTTTGATGAAAACAGGAAGTTAGTTAAAGCTTGAAGATGTCTCAACAATCAACATGCCTAAAACTCATTGGTTATATCTAGACTATATTATATTAATAGAGTCACATTTCTAAGTAGTCTGAGATGTGTGCCTTAGTTAGTGAGTTTGGGTTAGGTAAACCTAGATGCAAGTCTCACAAGCCATTAATATTGTCATATCATATTCATGAGGAATATCATCTAGTTTATTATTGTTCATGCATTAATCGTACATGTTATTTGTGCATATTAGGCATAACATAATTGCTAAAACATGTATAGGAGTCAAGCATAACACATAAGTAGTTTACCATTTAATCATGAATTAAAATACACTGGTTAATCGATTAACCCCAAGACTTAATCAATTAACGTGACTGCTTCATGTTTATAACTGTTTTCTGTTTTAACTGCGTAACTGAAAATAACGGTTTGAATAATCAAATCTGTTTTGTATAAATTCTGGTAAATTGAAGAAACGTGAAGGATTGTAAATCATTGTTAGAAACTATTATAGAGCATTGAATTAAGAGAAATATTAGATCATGCTAAGGCTTTAAGTTTCATATTCATATTGCATGTTCTTTGAAAAGCTTTCTTGCATCATTCTTGTGTTTCTTAGAAAGAAAAAGAGATAGTTTTTTATGATTGCATATTTTCATAAACCTCATGCATGTACATTCATATTAGACTAGGAAGTCTTGTGAGTTCTTGCTTAGGTTTTAGTCTTTGATCTTTATTGTAAAATCCGAGTATTAAGTACTCATTCATAACTCAAAGTATTGTAACTCAAGGATTGGGAAAATCCTAGCTGTGGTTAGGTAAGGTGTTCTACACAAAGACTTGGAGGTCTTGAGATAAAAAGCGATACATTCGCTAGGGGTGAATAGGTAAGAAAGGTTTTCTCGAGGAGGCGGTTTTGGGAAAGGTCAAACCTAGGGTGACGAAGTTCTTCGGGTTCCAAGAAAGAAGCGTTCGAGTCTTGTAATTGAAAACGTGTATGTAACGATACATTGTGTTCTATAGTGAAGGAGGAAAATCTCCCAGATTAGAGGGGAGGACTGAATGTAGTTTTGTAGTGGAAAGCAAAACGAACTAGGATAAAATCCTTGCGCAATCTTTTCTATCCCTTTCTCTTTTATATTTCAAGATGTTTTTATTCGAGTTTGAAGCTGATATTTTGCATGCTTATACCTTGTTGTATTCTTGTTAATATTGCATAAAACTACTATTGTATCTATGCTTATATGTTGATAAATAACTGTGCAAATAGCTACTCTGATAATTCTATTTCTGTTGTGCATTAATCGATTAAGCCCACTGGTTAATCGATTAACTGGGCTTTTTTCCATAATTGGGTTTTGGTGCGAGAAGCGGTAATTGATAATCGCTACACCTATTCAACCCCCCTCTAGGTGCGTCTAGGCCACTGATACCTAACAAGAGGTTTTAGAGCTAGTACGTCATGTTAGCTCAACCGTATCCGCGTGATCCTAGGGGAATTTAAATGGGTTCCACCAACCCCTTTAGCGGTGATGGCGCATCCATTAATCGCCCTCCCGTATTCAGTGGCGATGGCTATGCTTATTGGAAGGTTCACATGAGAATCTATATTGAGGCAATTGACACGAACATTTGGGATTCCGTTGTCAATGGTCCATACATTCCACTTCATATGGTGGATGGCGAGCCTAAAGGAAAGCCTAAAGGCTTATGGACGGATATTGAGAAAAGAAAGGTCCAACATGACCTTAAGGCAAAGAACATTATTACTTTGGCCTTATCTTATGACGAATTCTTTATAGTCTCGCAGTGCCTTAATGCAAAATAAATGTGGATACTTTGCAAGTTACCCACGAAGGCACGAGTGAAGTTAAGCGTGCTAGATTAAATGCGCTTACCTTGAGTACGAGTTATTTCGCATGCTTCCTAATGAATCTATATGTAATATGCAAAAATGTTTTACTCATGTTGTAAATCATTTGGTCGCCCTTGATAAAAGTTTTACTAATGGTGATTTGTCTAACAAAGTTTTGAGGTGTCTTGATAGGAGATGACCACCAAAGACGCGATAATGGAGTCAAAGAACTTAGACAACATGTCATTAGCTACTCTGTTTGGGAAACTCCAAGAACATGAAATGGAGCTAGGACGCTTGACATTGAATGAAGAGTCAGACAAGAATGGAATCACACTTAAGACTACAATATTTCAAGAAGATCAAGAAAGTGAGGATTCCTATTCAGATTCTAATTCTGATGAAGACTTAACTCTCCTATTTGAAAAATTCAAGAAGTATCTCAAGAAGAAAAGAGAGATCAAGAATCTAAAGAAAGAAGCCAATAACTCAACCAAGAAAAGCAAGATACTAATAGAAGGCTTCACTTGCTATGAATGTGTAAAATCGGGCCACATGAAGCATCAGTGCCCGAACTACCTCAAGAAAGTCGGTCTCAAGAAGAGTAACTCTCGAATGTCCAAGTAAAAAAGAGCATACATTGTTTAGGACGATTCCGAGAAAGATTCGACTTCAAGCTCATCCAATGAGGAGAAAAATTCAAAGGTATGCCTTATGGCACAAGTTCATGAGAAGTGCACATCTAGTGATGAAGATGATTCTATTGAGGTATATTCCTATACTTCATCATGCTCTAATGAATCTCCTTCATACGATGAATTATATGCATCTTATGTTGAAAAGCATGAGGAATTAAAGAAAATTGTTAAAATAAATATAGATAGAAAAAAAGTTATCTCCTTGCATGAAAAGAAAATAATTGAAATGCAAAAGGAATTAGATGAACTTAAACTTGAAAATGAAACTCTTGATCTTATCTGAGCATGTGCCTCATGTGATTGCTCTACTTCTAAATTATGTCAACCCTCCATATGTGATACTTGTGAGAATTTAAATGCTGAAAATTCTATTTTGAAACAAAAACTTTCAAAGCTCACATATAGTCAAGAAAACCTTAACACATTGTTTGCTAATACAAGTAATGTTGGTAACCGATCTAGAATTGGATATAAACCTGAGCCTAAGAAAAGACCATGTAGAAATTCAGTAGTTCATATGCATAAGAAGTCAAATAATAACATGCCTACTTGTTTCTACTGTGGTACACATGGTCACACATGCACTACATGCTTTATTAGAAAATTTGGTGTGCCAAGTAGCAAATATGTTTGGGTAAAGAAAG
>NC_032013.1:18619299-18619532 GCF_001865875.1 Lupinus angustifolius | reverse complement strand
GGATAAATCAACAAAATATGTTCTAGGCACAAGGTTGGTGAGTAGATCAAGGCTATTAAGAAGAAAAGTTATTGAGAAAGGTTGTTAAATGATCTTCCGTATTATGCTACCTACCAATAGTACTTCTCTAAGTAATAAATGGGGAGAAGATAAAGGGAAGAACAATGAAAGGGGGAGCAGCGCACTATAAATGTAAAATACATAACATTGATCATATCATCAAACTTTTCATC